>NW_010573764.1:0-787 GCF_000687285.1 Phaethon lepturus
CCCATCCCATCTCATCTTTCTGCTACTCTTGGGATTAGAAGTAAGTTTGACTCGTGATATGGTTAGACAAAAGGTCTGGTCTGAGTGAACCAAGAGGTCCCCAATAATCCCTTCCAATTATCTGTGACATTTGATGCTTCTTACATAACCCCCCCTTAACGACCTGTGAAGTCCAGCCATCCCTCACAGACGTCCCATCCCTGTAACTTTTCCCAGCTTTTTACACTGTTACCTGTTGCAGACAGCATTTCTCATGTCATGTCCTGCAGCTTCACATGGCCTGTTCAACAGCTCTGTCATGTCCCTGCAGCCTTAACAAGGGACAAGTTTCCCTTTTAACCAGTAATATAGGTTCCTGCGTCAATAGACGTGGCAAAAAAACCTAAAATCCAGACTGAATATTGTTTTCTGCACTGGTTATAGAAAAAAACATGATTAAACATCAAACTTTTAGATGAGGAAATTTAGATGAGCTCAATCTGACTTGATGTAGCTCCTCTGCCATAATCAGAAAAACTTGCTTCAGTTCTGCCTTGGTAAGCCCAGCCCCAGAATGGCTGGGAGTTCAACACTGAGCCTCTTCAGCGAAATATTCAGGTAACAAGTGATCCTAGACCTGGATGCAGTCTAATCTTATTAGTGTGATGTTAAGACAACTCTGATTCTCCAAACAGGGCTTCGTAACTCAGGTCTGACATAGAGTTTAAACAGCTATTTTGCTTCTGGTCCACGCAATGCTGTACCAGTTCAGGCACGGCTGCACTGCAATTTATCTTGTGAAGTCCTG
>NW_010573765.1:0-789 GCF_000687285.1 Phaethon lepturus
GGTGCTCAGCCCGGCACCAACACCTCCTCGTCGCCGTTTCTGGAAAGATGCGGCCGCTGGAGTATATTCCCACTAACGGGCTTCCCTGGCGGAGAAGGCAGGTGTGCAGCCTGCGTTCACTCTGCCAGGGTCTGCCCAGCTTCTGAGGGTCAGGGAGAAGCAGAAAAACAATTAGGACGGGCCTGAAATTCTCCAATTTCCCCAGCGCGTTTCCGCACAGCCCCAGAGCACGAGCCCTCCTGTTCCAGCCGGAACAGCACCACCGAGATCAGGATCTTCTGTCTGCTCCAGCCTCTGGAAGGCTTCTGAACGCGCTCCTTGGAGGAGCCATTGCAGGCAGCCCGAGCATGCCAAAACAACAGAATTAAAACTGGAGGGTTATGCAAAATCCATCTGCAGTTTACGGGCGTGACGCAATGGTCCGGCCTCGAGCAGCTCTCGCACGGGTTTTGTAGTAGTTGCGGTACCGAGGACCCAACTTTAAGCAACGTAAACCGCGCTCAGAAATGAGGCGAAAGGCATTAGAAATGCTGTCTTCGCTTCGAATTCCTTCGCTCCCTAGATCCGACTTTAACCTTTTAAATGTAAAAGGCCAAGGAACTCCTCGGTGCCCGGCCGAAGCCTGCGGCAGCTGCTCTGGCTGATCGCAAGGGCCATTTTGTATGGGAAAGGCACTGAACAGGACTTTGCTCACGCTAAGCAAGACTCTGCCACCAGGATGCCCACCCGTGGGCTCGCCTCAACCCTTCACCACGCCGAACACCATCAAGCCGCACCCCTTCTGACCGG
>NW_010573766.1:0-791 GCF_000687285.1 Phaethon lepturus
GTCCGCGGTTCCAGACGGCGTGGCCGGGATCACCCCTACGTGCTGTGGTACCCCAGCCCGCGCGAAGCTTCTAGGCGAAGACGTCCGTGTTCTCTCGTGCAGGCAGCACGATTTATGAATGTATGGTAAATAAGCACTAAGAGGTTCGATATATTTCTACAGAATATAAGAAATGTGCAATAAGTTGTAACCAAAGGCTCTGAATGTATTTTTGGCATAAATAGACTGAGTGTATTTTCAATGTAGCTATTACATTTGTGTCTAAAACTGCTGTGGTTTTCAGAGAGAAATGTGTAGTGTTTTGTCAATCTACAAACCAGTTTCTGAGTTGTCTGTTTTTAAAAGAAGCATTAATATTTTATCTGGAGTACTGTAATATTTTAGAACTTAGTATAGCAGTACAGTGCTAAAATTCAACCTTCATATTGTGACCTACCTAATCTAGTGCACACTGCAGCAAGTTACTGTCGCTAAAGTTATTGCTTGATATTGCAGCTGCCCCTGGATGTAAATAATTTGTTTAAATGTTTTATTTTGTATACATATTTTACATACTGTTATACTTTCAGAGAGACGTGGTGATTTTAATAAATTAAGGACACTCTGCCATTGTGTTCCTGTGAAGTGTAAAACTTTTTTTTTTTTTTTTCGTGAGGGGAAAAGGGTTGAGGGCTGTTTCGGGTAACCTGCAGACAGTGGAGGTTTCAAACATCAACCAAAGCTCTTTGGCCAGCGCGTGCCCCGGCCCCTCGCCCGGCCGTGGCTGCAGGTGTGCTGGGCAGGGGCGTGCC
>NW_010573767.1:0-789 GCF_000687285.1 Phaethon lepturus
TGTAGTCAGTACTTCTGTACAATTTACAAGATAAATATTGTTTTCTTTTCTCTCTTTGGAGCAGATTTTAATAACCTTACTCGTATCCACCAGTATATTACCATATAACTAATTCCAATGAAGTTTATATAGTTGCTTTTAAAGTGTTATTCACTGAAAACGGATCAACATTTTATCATTTGTTTAAATCTTACAAATCACTAAAACTTCAGCCTGCAGTACTTATATAGCTCCAGTATAAATTTTGTGACATAATGACCAAGTTTCACTGAAGTAAATGAAAGAGGTTTTTATCAACATCAAAGGGAATGAGCCTGTACTCTACGCCAACTTAGTCACAGTCTGGAATCTTCAAAGGCACTCAGCCTTCTTCCTAACCCTGCTCCAAATTATGTCAAAGCAAAAAATCCCAGTAATTTCAAAGGAAACACATATAACTAATATGAAGTGTTTTTGAAAATCCTACATGCAGTTAATATATCAAATTTAGCATCTGACCTACACCTCACTATATACACTTACAGGAAACATATATTGAGATCAGGACTGTTTCTGTTAATGATGATTCAGAGGCTCTTTGACACAAATGCTCATACAAAAGAGTAGGAAGAAGAGTAGAATAGCCTTGCTGCATTTGTTTGAAAGAAGGCATAAAAAAAGTTATATTCTGATCCTATCAGTAGTATACTTTCTATTGACTTCAGTAACTCCAGGATTTCCTCCTAAATATATTTGCAGTTTTTTAAAAGCTTCAAAACATTCCTTCAATGAAGTAGCTTAAAAAAAAAA
>NW_010573768.1:0-785 GCF_000687285.1 Phaethon lepturus
ACCCCTGCCAGTGTCAGCCAGGAGGCCTCACAGCCTGAACTGTGTGTCTGTTTTGACAGACGCTATTCAAGCAGCGATTGAGGAGCTGGACCTGCTGGGAGCTGTGGAACGAAAGGAAGATCAGCTTGTCCTAACGCCCCTGGGAAGGAAGATGGCAGCCTTTCCGCTGGAACCAAAGTTGTCTAAAGTAAAAACTACAGGAACAATTAGCTAATTTTTATCTTCTGTACTTTTCCCAGTACCATTGGCATTTCTCTTTCAAACTCCTTAAACAAGGTCTGGAATTCAGGGTGGCTGCAGCTGTACTAGTATATTTGCAGTACCTTAATGAAGCACAGCTTATATTTCCAGCAGCTGTGCTGGCTTGCTTGTCATCTGTTGTTTAATTCCGTGAGGTTTTGTTAAAAGAATTTATTTCCTCTGGCACCTCTGAAGCTGAAACAAGGCTAATTTCCTTGCAGTTTCCAGGATTTCTGGTAGCACTGTTTAGCAGTTTCATGAAGTTAAAGGTGCTTGGTGGGCCCTTAAGAGGATTTACAGTTGTCTCTAGGCCCAAATGTTTGCGAAATTGTCCAAAACAATGCTTCGTAAAGTTCCCGCGCTGCTAGTGGGCGGAAAAGTCTGCCCATCTTAAGTGGATTTGGTCAACCAAGAATGAGTTTTGTTCTGTGATTTGCAGACCATCCTCCTGTCCTCCAAGTTCCACTGTACAGAAGAGATCCTGACCATCGTGTCGCTGTTATCAGTGGACAGTGTCCTCTACAATCCCCCTGGCCAGCGGGATG
>NW_010573769.1:0-788 GCF_000687285.1 Phaethon lepturus
TAGTTGCTGGAGAGTTCTGTGCTGTTGGAAAACCCACCTGGGCTCCGCCTGACATTGCATGAGTGTGGGGTGCCCAGAATCTGGAGGAATGTGAGACTGTCTGTATTCCTCTTCTCAGTCTGCCTTAATTAAAGCAGTTGTCTTATTAAGCCATTGTTGTTGGGCCTTCCTTACTAAGGTCCAGAAAGAGCCCTGCCCCATCTCTCTCCACCTCCCCTGCTGCCCCACGCAGAAGATGTTTGTGCACCTCAAACTAAATTAGTCCCCAGTCTCCCTTTTCCAGACTGCCCAGACGTCCTATTGAATCTGTCCCGCTTATCAAACCGTGATGAGAGCAAATCCCTTCCACAAACATCAGTCTCTGCTTTCTTCAGGATTTCTGTCATATCTTTCTTGAGGATCTCTGCTTAAAGGGGACTAAGTCACGGGCGGAGTTGTGCTAAGAGTATCGTTTATCATTTAAAGCTGTGGCTGTAGAATTAGAGCAATTGGAATTGAAAAGATAACACTGCTGTGAAAAGCCAGAATGTTTACCTCTTGCGACACGTGTGACTTCACAACAGATGTAAAGAATAGAAATAAAAAGAACAAAGGTCCTCATTACATGGTAATTTGCAAATTTTCAGGGAGTTTTAAGATATCATTGAAGACTAAAAGAAAGAATAATGCAATAACACTGGTGCTAAATCCCTCTAAATATTAAGCAATGGTCCTTTCAAATTCCAATGACAGCATTGTAACTTTTTTATTTCTGAAGAACAGGAGTTGGTCTTTTTCAAATATTAATA
>NW_010573770.1:0-787 GCF_000687285.1 Phaethon lepturus
TTCCAATAATGCCCTGTTCAAGCTCCAACTAATACCAATTCAAATAATTTTAATAATTTGATAAGCTTATTTAGGTCAAAGCAAACAATTGCCCTAGGAAGAGTAAAGACGGTGACTCAGCAGGGCAAGGTGATCACGTAAGGCTAGAAGCCGGATCTTTGGCATCTTTGGAGAGGGCCCTAAACTGGCTCTTTGCAGCAGGATGCTCTCTCCCTGCAAAACTGCAGAGGTACTCACCTTGGGATGAAAAGGGAAAGGTTTTGACCGGCAAGTTTCTCAAGAAGGAAACAGTTTCTTCCCAGCTCTAGTAAAAATTTAATCCGGCTGCTCAAGGAATTACCAAATTGTATCAGTAACTTGATACCTGATCCTATCTGATTCTTTGCATTTTGCTGTTCAGCTCTTGGCTAGATTTCAGTTCTGCCGTTTACGTTCTGCTTTTCCCAAACAATCCCTACAGATTTACTCGGGGTACAGTACGTTTTCTACCTTCCACTGCCAGGCAGTACCAATACAGATTGTTAGGCAGTTCTTGTGGCTTCAGTTCAGTGCCGTGTAGAGCAATCCATGTATGTCATTTGTAAACCACCTGGGGATCCTTTGAGATGAAAAGCACAGTGTGAATTGAAAATATTTATTATTATTGCTGTAAACAGACCAGGGTATCCATGGTAACACTTCATTTGCCAATACATAAAACAGCAGTTACTTTAATATTTTCCCTTTATTTTTCAATGGGTAGAAGAGTTTGTATATTTTCAGGAAGTCTATTTTAACCAAAGACCAT
>NW_010573771.1:0-787 GCF_000687285.1 Phaethon lepturus
AACCACAAGGTTCCCATTGTTGCCTCGGTCCTTGATTCTTACCTATAAACTTTCAACAAGCTTGTGGCTATTCTTCAGAGACAGCTCTTATACTCTGTCCTTTTCTTGATGTAGAGGGATATAAACAGAGATAAATTAGTACTTTCAGAACATGTTTCTTATGAACAAAACATGCTTCATCTTTCTTTCAGGTAGACTTCTATGTTATATTGCTCTCTGGAGTTGACAATTTTTCTCAGCTAGATTGAGAACCTAAGTGGTCATATCAGACTTGGATGTCTAAGTTTAAAATTCATTTGCCTACATTTCATTTTAGGTCCACTTGGGTATTGGAGACTTCTGTAGGGGCTCATAGGTGTGCTATGGGTTCTTGTGGTGTGTCCTTCTGGAGGAGAGGCAGGATAACTCAATGCCACTCAAGCAGAATTCCATTTACCATCTTAAAGAAAAGGGCAATTGAATCTCACCAAGTATGGCTACACTGTAGAAGGTAGATATATTAAAAAATACTTGAATTCCTTTAAGTAGGATCTTACTCTTGTAGGTTTTACTATGGTGCTTATTGATTGCAGAAACTGATATTCATAGAACAATATAAGATTGAAAGGGACCTCAGAAAGTATCAAAGCAGGTCAAGGTCTGAACAGATTGCACATAGCTTAGTCCAATCAGGTCTTCAAAACTCCAACAATGGAAACAAGCAATTTCTCTGGACAACCTGTTCCACTGCCTGACTTTCCCTCTCCTATCCAGTCTGAACCCTTCTTCTTGCAATTTATATCTAATG
>NW_010573772.1:0-788 GCF_000687285.1 Phaethon lepturus
CCAAAACCTGCAGACTGCAGGTGCTCATTCCATTATACCAAACTGAAGAAGACACCTGAAAACCCATCAAGGCATGGAAGTGAAAGAACAGAACTTACAATAAAGAGATGGTAACCAGTAAGATATAAAACACGGGAACCACTATGCTCATTTGTGGTAATCTAGAGGAATGCTCTTCTTTACTCCTTTCCTAACCAATATTTGCAGTATGACAATAAAAATGTACCCAGTAAATGAGGTCACCTTAAATCCTTTTGGTGGGTTTTTGTGTTTCTGTAGCTGATGTAGCATTCCTAAAGGATAAGTGGACTTCAGAACCAGGCAAGGCTTCAGAAGTGATAGAACTTCACTTCAGAAAGTGATCAAACTCCATTTTTATGTTGCACATGTTCTTTTGGAAAGGCTACCTTTAGAGAAATAGAGAATGTGAAAAAGAAAACCAAACTAAAAACTACCTTCGGATTCAATTTCAGCATTTCAGTTTGGGAAAAACAAACCCAAACTTTGCCTGAATGATAGCATTTCTTATGTATATCCCTTCATTAAAAACTAATTAAACAAACATTTTCTATTAAGAGTAATTGTGATTTGATTGACCTTACTCAGAGCAGCTGAACTAAATCACGTAATCATCTTGGGGTAACTTTGCCAGTACTGTATTTGTGTAAGCGTAAACCTTTATAGAAGTCTACCTTTATGGGAAATGGACAAAAATTGTCATTATATAACACCCCTTCCCAAGACACACATGCACTTGGAGGATATTTTTCAAGAAGTACTGGTTTGTG
>NW_010573773.1:0-790 GCF_000687285.1 Phaethon lepturus
AAAAAAAATCCTGCAGCACTTTTTGCAGTGCTGCCAGAAAGATTCTCATTTCTATCACCTAATAAAAATTTAAGACTAAAAATCAAATAATCACTTGCCACTTTCATTTCCCTGCATTTTTTTGCTTACTTGCAAGTATGGGAACCCTAGCGTGGACTGGATTGTTTCAGTTGCTGAAATGTGCAGTCCTCTCACAGTATCTTTTCATGTTTTATGGAACTCCCGACATCCACAGACCACATGCTGAGTAACACTGCTGTTCAGTGCTTTATCAACCAGCCAAACGGGAGTTAAGGGGACAAAACCAGTTTGACTCAAACTGCCCTCTATGGTACAACTAACTGCTCAGGAATTTTCTGTATATATTCAAAACCACTTACACATAATCTGATGCTCATTTCCCATGCTATAAATTCACACGTGTACGCTCAAGTGCGGTTCACTGTTTTGGACCTGAGGCACAAGAGAGATTAACGCTTCCTTGTGAGGATGCGTCTTAATACGCAGGTAAACCCAAGAACTATGTGGTTCACAGCTGAACTAGCTATGAACCCCCAGACACAGCATGAAGAATATGGCCAAAACCCTGTGAGTGACATCGTGCCTGTGTTTTTAGGGCAAACACTAACAAACATGAACTATTTTCTCACAGTAGCTGACCTATGTGCAATTTTTTATGACTCACTGAAAACTTGGAACAGCTGTAAGAAACGGTCAGTAAATTTAAGCAAGACCAGAGTGGATCAGCAACTGTACTGAAACAAAATGTTACAAACCTGAGTGATAAATT
>NW_010573774.1:0-793 GCF_000687285.1 Phaethon lepturus
AGCCAGCCCGGTTCTCCACACAGGGATGTAAGCTGGCATCAGAAGAGTTTGCTCAGCGTGGACTTAGCCCCCATCACCATCTCCACCACCTTCCTGCATCCACCCCAAAAAGCAGAGTTGGGAGAGGGGGAAGCACGCGTGGACCCCTCCTCACACTTACATGGGTTTGGTGAACAAGCCTGAGACCTTCTTGCAGCTCTTGTTGTCTCCTCCGCAGACACTGCATTTGTCAAACTTCTTCTTGGAGCCCAGCTTCCCGTCGCAGCCCGCTTTGATGCATTTGCCCTGAACGCAGACCGAGGTGGAGTCTGGGGAGCAAGGGGTGCCGTCCACGACCTGCACGAGGGTGAGCGAAACAAGCTGCTGCATTTCCCTGTGCCACCCCACAAACGCCCCTGACTGCGGCCACCCGACCCGGGGCTACCCGGATCCGTCCGGCAGGTCCTGAGGAGGTGCTAGCAGGCACCATGCCACCCTTTGCTCATGCTCTGCTTTGCAGCCAGGCTTTTTGGGGTCTCTGAGGAGAGCTGGATGGGACTATATCCCTTTTCTGCTGCATCTACGTAATTTTTTGCCCTTTCTGTTCCATCGGTGGAAAAGGGAACAGGCTGCATTTGGGGAGACAGCTAACACCACCCTGCTCAGTCCCTGTCTGGCACGTGCATTGCTTCCCCAGTGTCCTAATTATCATCCTTTATTTCAGGACTGTGGGCATATCCCAGAGGCACCTTTACAAACCCCGAGGAAGACCCTCCACGGATCAACTCCATCCCTGAAATAAATAAGCGGACAC
>NW_010573775.1:0-790 GCF_000687285.1 Phaethon lepturus
ATAATGTTAATTATTACAGGACATCTGTTTTGCTGTTAAACACAGGCACTTCATCTATGACATTAGTAAAGGGTAGAAAGCAGGGTCATGATTGGCAAAGCAACTATGAAACTATAAGTAAACAGCAACACATATCAAAGTATTCCTGTCTGAGAAATGTATATATTAGAGAGGCTGATAAATAAAATAAGATTTTCAAGCAAGAACCAATTTAATATAGAGTAAAAAGCAATGAAAGGAACATGCTTGGACGAAGTGGTTTAAGTGCATAGTTGATGAAATAAAGCTCAGGAGTTTTCATAGGAAACAATATATGCAAAGACAAATAAGCAAGATCCAGCATAAGTAACTGCCCATTCCTTAGTTTATAACAAGGCTATGTATTTTCTGTGCACTTTGATAAGCAGGGATAAAACAAAGCCCACTGCTGAGCTCCAGAGTCTGCAAGAACAGCAGCAGCAATTAAATTGGTAACTCTTAGACTGGTGTTACCTCTCAGCTGCACCTTCTACAATTCTGATTAATCATAAGGAAAGGCTGACTAGCTACAACAAACAAAAGAAAACAAAAAATGAGTATTTCACAGTCCCAGAATTTTTGGTCTTTATATATTTGTCTTTTTAACCTTTCCAACATTTTGAAGAGCAAAGAAGAAAAACTACCATTGATGCAAATGCAACACTGAAATTAAGCGATGCTTGAGTTATAGTTCCTTTGAAAAATCTAGAAACCAAATTTTGGATAATAAATAACATCATGGTTTCCAAATTTCTGCAGATCATTTTTCTTC
>NW_010573776.1:0-793 GCF_000687285.1 Phaethon lepturus
GAGCTACCCCGGCAGCCCGAGCACAGGCATTGCAGTGTCCCCCGCACTCCCCACCCTGAGCAGCCATAGAGCACGCTGGAAACTGGCTACCTGAAACACTTCAGATACGGGCTTGAGGGGAATAAAAGAAGTTACCAACCATCTCCAACCATGCTACTGCACGTCCAGAAAGACGCACGATCGGCTGCAACGTGCCCGACTGTGCACAAAGCACCCCCTCCAGCAGCCAAGGGGATGATGAGTACAGGGTGTCTTTGCAACTTGGGACGTCTCAGCTGAACATCAGACATACCGTCTCCAAGATGCTGGTGGCTGACTTTGACACTCTTGCTTCACACAATGAGCTTTAATCCCTCCCTAGCATAAAAAGAATTCATCTGAATTTGTCCAGAATAAGTAATCAAGAGAGAGAGTTATTTGGTAATTTGCATCATTATTTCTGTCTGCTGCTGCATCTTTGCTGACAGCTTATTTTTAAGTGCTGCTGTGCTGAGTCTTTCAAAACAGAGCAACACTCTTGGTGCTATGGCTACTTGGTCTTGGAGCTTGGCAGGAGGAACGCAAATACATGTGCAAGCATTGTGGGTCACTGTCCTATTTCCAACCCAGCAAGCTGGGTGTAGCACCAGGAGCGAACTGCATCCCTGCTTTCCAAAAGCAAGAGCCTTTTTCAGGTCACCTCTCAAATTTAATCAACATCAAAGCATTTCCAGAAGCTCAGGGCAAGTTGGCATGCTCACTGGTTGAAGGAATGTGGACTTCCTAGCAGTTAAGCTGTATCAGAAGGATCCAG
>NW_010573777.1:0-791 GCF_000687285.1 Phaethon lepturus
CAAAGCTTTGTCTCTGAATTGCAATCATTGGACAATTTCATTAACTGCTTAATAATCCTGAGTTTTACTACAAAAAGCTAAAAGAAAAATACCTCTTTAAAGGCACTAGCATAAAGACTCAATCATATTGAATTAGAGCAGGTAAACCAGCACCTTCTTTTCACTTATTTTTCATACTGCTAAAGACATTCAGAGCTATATACTGAAAATTTGAAAACCCAACAAACTATCTAGATGAAAATATTTAGATACAAATAATGTGTCTCTGGTTTTCATTTTCAAGTTCAAATTCTTCCTTTCCAATACACATAATTACTCTATTTCTGCAGATCAAGGTTTTCTTCCATAAGAACTCTATTCTTGCTAGAATATTGTTTTTATTAGAAAGTGTAGAAATAAATAAATAAATATATAAAATGTGTAATATTACATTTCAGCCTCATAAAAAACTCCAAATCCCCATGTAGTTTTAGGTATATCAGAAAAAAACCTAGAATCTTAAACTTCCTTTTAAATTTGTTTACATTGATATCTTCAACTTTGCAGCATAAGAGCAGACCTAAACAAAGCACTTCCTCAGTTCTTAATGCCCAGAAGAATATGCTCTACATGAAAGCTGTAATACTTGTTCCATTGTGTAAGGGATGTTTTATGGACACACAGAAAAGTAGCAAAGAAATGTCCAATGGCGCAAATTACACCAGTTACCATGAATATTTCGGGATGAAACAACAATATTTAAAATTAAGTCAAAAGACAAATGTACTCTTTGCTGGGTAAAGAACTGGCTG
>NW_010573778.1:0-792 GCF_000687285.1 Phaethon lepturus
GATCAGATAAATTTCACCCTGGCTCCACTGAGTGCACTGATGATATTCCCATTGAGTGTGATGGCAGCCGGGTAGCTCAGACACTGACATGTCCACCAGAGACACAGTCAGATGTGAGGAACTGCATCCTAGCATGTCAGTTAAGCAGTAAAAGCATGGTGAGATGAATCTAGCCAAGAATGGGAATTCAGGAATAATACGAACATCGTTCATCACCTGCCTCCCACCATGAGGTTTCCCCACACATAGCTACTTCATCTGTTCTCTGTGGTTTCTATAGAAAGGTACTTCACCTGCTGGAAGAAAAAGTGGGCATAATCCAAATTCCAAATGAATCAATTATTCCTGGGTAATTTTTAAACAGCCCTCTTTTAAAGGCATGGCAGTATGTCTTAGGGACATTTGTCCCTTCCTGTGAGTCAATGACACGTATTTCATAAACTAACACGTACAAGTTTAGAACGTTTGTTACATTATGAGCTGTGTCTTATTCTTGTCTTTTAACTATTGTAGTGCTCCATGCTTCTCTTTTCCCATGAAACCATGTTTTCTGGCATACATATCAACAAAGACTTTTGACTAGAAATCTGGAAAAGACTAGAAACATTATCACACATTTTGAGAGTGGTTGATGTGGAACAGGGAGTACTGAATTTTTTGAACTGGTTGTTTCTTAAGGTCTCTGGTTACCAAGTCCTGGAAAACATAGACAAGGTGAGGTAAGTTGTTGACACTGAAGCATAATTTCCAGAAAGGAACAGTCTCCAATTAATAGGGTCCTGAGAAGACACT
>NW_010573779.1:0-794 GCF_000687285.1 Phaethon lepturus
GTGGCGCAAAATCACATGCAGTCAACTCCTGATATCTCGCTTCTAGCAAGCATGCTACAGCACCATAGGCAAATCAAAAGACCTCTGTTTTCCCACTTGACATTTAACACCCATCACAAGCGAAGGGTTCACGTATTAATGTCTCAATAGGATGAGACTTGCTGTTGAGGAAGGGTCCTCATCTTACTGACACTCTAGAACCACAAAGACAGATAAAAGGCCCCATTTAAATTTTGTCTACAGGCAGCAGCCAGAGCAGTTTCCTTACCATCAGATGCATCATAGATTTGCTGTCAGAAGCTTGCAGTTATTGCAAAGAGCAAAAAAGATTTTCTAAACAACAAAAACAGCAAAATAAGACAATCTTGAACACGCATCAGCTCCGCTGGGTCAGAACTCCTGCTCCTCTGTCTCTACCGCGCTGCAGAGCTCAGAGCAGAGATCTGCGGCCCAGCACACCGATGCTGATCAGCGTGGATGTGCCCGCTGCGTTCCCGTGATGCTGGCGGTGCCCGTTTGCTTCGCTGTAGGGTACTTACACTGCTTCCAGGCCTGAGCTGGCACCCACACACGCAGCCTGGAGCTCTGCATCTTCCTAAGCTTAGTTTTACCACCCAAGCTAAACTCGGCTGCACAGATGTACACTTCACATGGGGCACCGCGCCTGGCAAGGGACTTGTCCAGGACCATGGCACCGGGCTGACAGCCCTACGGGGCAGAAAGGGGCCCGCGGCTGGATCTACCGCCTTGCCAGCGGGCGGCTGATGAGGCTGCGGCACGGCCACGGAAAGGCC
>NW_010573780.1:0-794 GCF_000687285.1 Phaethon lepturus
AAGACTATGAAAGAGGGAAGAAATAGAAGGTTGTTTCATTGCTAGGTGGAACTTCAGAAATTGCCACTTTTAATTTCTATAGCGTGATCCTATTTTTAATCTAAAAATATAGTGCAAATACCTGCAGTAGTCTTGGCTGTCTGGTACTTGCTAAGGTAAATAGTCTTTGTCTTTCAGTGGATGTTGTGGAAGTGCTAACCTTTTTGGAGGATCATGTTATTTAGGTGTGCAACTCACATCTAACTGTAAAGTTTAGAAAATGAACTCTAGACATTAAGTTTTGAAAAAATAACGGTAAGTTTGTTCTAGAGGCTCCCAAAGGCAACAGGACACAAGTTATTGAGCTTAATGCACAGGTAACTGAGAGCAGTTTAATGGTCCTCAGGCCATTAAATATGCATAAGGTCAGATTGCAGAATCAAATGACTGCTCAAGCCTTTAAGTACATAAAATACATGAAACTTCCTGAAATGACAGGAGCTTGCATGTTATCTATTTCCTCTTGCATTTACAAGATCCTGGAGATATTAAGATGTATAATCTTTCCTGGAATAAGCCTAGATGTCACCGGGGGAACTCAAATGAGCTCAGGGAACTCTCCAACTTTTTGCTGACCGTTTTAGAAAAGAGTCAAGGGAATCTGCTACCTGTTACCTGCAGTAAAGTATGAAGAGATTTATGGCATTAATTTTATGAGAAATAACAGCACACCAGCAAATCAATGATATGGTTGTGCACAGCTCCTGGCCCAAGACCAAAAAAGGACTTCATTATGTACGGAGCTTAAAGCCAAA
>NW_010573781.1:0-793 GCF_000687285.1 Phaethon lepturus
GAGGGTGTCCATGGGGTGGTGGACGCCCATGGGAAGCTCAGTGGCCATGAGGAGGTAGGCGACCAGAACGCAGTGGATGCCCACGAGGGTGGTTGACCACAGGAGGGTCAATGGCCATGGGGTAGTAGGTGCCCATGAGAAGGTGGATGCCCATGGAGAGCTCAGTGGCCATGAGGCAACGGCGAAGAGGTGGTAGATGACTGTGAGATGGTGGACGGGCATGAGATGGTGGGTGGCCATGAGGCGGAGGATGACCAGGAGGTGGTAGACGACTGTGGGGTTGTGGGTGACGTGGGGATGGTGGAGCATTGTGAGGTGGAGGACGCCCATGAGGTGGTGGATGCCCATGGGGAGCTCGGTGGCCACAAGGAGGTAGATGACCATAATATGGTGGATGCCCATGAGAAGGTGGATGACCACAGGGTGGTCAGTGGCCATAAGGGGTAGGCAGCCATGAGATGGTGGACGGCCACGAGGTGGTGGGTGACCACGGGAAGAGTCGATGGCCACAAGGTAGTAGGTGACCATAATACGGTGGATGCCCATGGATGACCAGGGGGTGATTGATGACCGTGGGGTGGTGGATGACACTGGGATGACGGAGCAGCACGAGGTGGAGGACGCCCATGCGAAGGGGGATGACCACAGCAGGGTCAGTGGCCACGAGGTGGTAGATGCCCATGAAGTGGTGGGTGCCCATGGGATGGTGGGTGCCTGTGAGGTGGTGGACGCCCATGGAGAGCTCAATGGTCCTGAGATGGATGGTAGATGCCCACGGTATGGTGGGTGCCCA
>NW_010573782.1:0-797 GCF_000687285.1 Phaethon lepturus
CTTGGGAAAAAAAAAAAAAAAGACCCCAGTGCCTGAAATCTGCCTGGGGTGCAAGTCCAGGGTGCAGTTTCTCCTGCAACTTGCTCTCTGGGCCCTTGGCCTTTGCTTTTCCATCCTGGTGCTCTGATGACCAAGTAGGAACTTTGTTGTCCTAAGAAACTGTGCCTGGCAGGGAGGGCTGGGGGCCAGGAGGCCCCGAGAGGCATCCCACCTCCAGCGCCAGCTCCTCCCGCCCCTCGGGGAGCGGGACTGCGCCGCTCAGCTACCTCACTTGGGATTATGAAGCATCTTCATATACCTCTGGGGAGACTACTCTGTGCAGGCTGGGTAACCCCACTCCCTCGATTTGAGCACAACCCCACCGCCGACCTATAGATCGAAATGGGAGCTTGTGTTTAGAGTAATGATTTGGGGTTAAAATAATCCCGGTGCGAGCAATAGCAGTCCCAGGTTGTGCTCCCAGGCAGGGAACGGCAAATCCGTGGCCGAGCACCATCCTGGTTGTCCACACCCCACCCAGCTGTGGCTGTGGGGTGTCTCCCGGCAGCTGGCACGACGGGGCGGCTCGTGCAGCCTGCCCTGCTGCGCAGGGGAGCAGCTGCCTGGGCAACAGCATCCCGCGGGCTCGTAGTCAGCATCTGGAGATCAGTGTGGGCAGTTCACCCACAGGAAGAATCTGGGACAAAAAGGCCCAAGAAGCTGTGGAAGGGCCCGATGCAAAGCCATCAAGAGAAAAGTCCCCAGGTTCTCCGCTGTGGCAGGCGCAGGGCATGCTTGGAGGTGTCTCTCCGCAGTAG
>NW_010573783.1:0-791 GCF_000687285.1 Phaethon lepturus
AGGGTCTTTTCCAACCTAAATGATTCTGTGAAGATGGGCTACAGCTGGTCCCCACACAAATAGCAGCTGGAGAAGGTTTTGCTACTGAAAAGCAAGAGTTTGAGCTGTAGCCAGGTGGATTGGGTTGCTGGATTGCGTGAAGGAGCCGCAGTGGAAGGTTTAGGCCTTGCCTGAGGAAGGATAAGGGGAGGCAAAGAGAACGGGGGCTCACGTGTGCAAGTCAAAGGGCGCTTTGCTTTCCTGCTGCGGGAGCTTTCGCGCTGGGGCAGCGACCCTAAAGCGGCTCAGCGCTGGTAGGAGCTGCTGGGAACGCAGCAAAGCAGCTATTAATCCTTCCTGGCCGTTTGTTATTAAGTGTGTTTTATTGCTGGATGTTGACAGAGCTGTTATTATCCGGGGCGATGTGGCCACAGCTGAAAATGAACCGTGTAGGAGTGTGGCTGTATGAAGGCATCTGTCTCCTGAGCACATGTGGTCCTTGCAGGAGCTGCTGGGGCAGAGGACAGCTGGCTCGCTTGGGAGCCACGGTGAAGGTCAGTGGAGTCTTAAGGAAGGAACCTGCGGTTCCTGAGTCCTGGGAACTATTTTTCAGACTCCTGTGTGCTCTGCTTAGCTCTCTAGTGTTTGTATCGGAGATCTACTTAGGATTTCTTAGTGTAGTTAAAAGCATTTGTGCTCAGTTTGCAGAAAGAGACCCACTGAAATCCTAGTGTGTGTTTTGTAAGAGATTTACTTAGCCCTGGAGGTCTTGCTTAAAAACAAAAGTTATTTTCTTTTCCTGCTGTGAAATG
>NW_010573784.1:0-797 GCF_000687285.1 Phaethon lepturus
TGCAGCCACTTCCATGCCCTTTAGACAAGGCTTCCTATGGCTTAATGCTGGAAGAGGAATGGGCATGAAGGGTGGCTGTTTTCTCTCCAGTCGTGTGTGTGTGTCCCCACCCCCCACCGCCTTCCCTTTCGCAGCGGGGAGGTGCAGGTCCTGCCTGGATCTGCCCAAGGCATGCTGGGCCATGTCTTGGTGTCTGATGCCGAGCTTTCTGGCGGGCTGCCTGCCTGTGAGGGCTCAGGGCTGGTGCAGGCAGTCCCACTGGGCACTTGGCTCCTCTATACTGGCACCTACTCCCTATCCAGTCCCACCTTCCTGCTGGAGAAAAGCTCCTCAAGCACTGACACACTCCCACAGCGAAACCTCCCACAGCGAAACGTGTTTTGCTTCCCCATGGCCAGCTACTGCAAACAAGTGCCTTATCACATGCTTTCTGCATTTTCAGATTCTCATGCTTTGAACTTTGATTAAAGACTTGAAATATAAAAGTTAAAATTACAGATGCAAGTAACACAAATGTAAAGTGAGCTAGGGATGGAGATTCATCCTCCAAACACATACATTCAAAGTGTGACACTAGCAAGCCTAAATAAGGAGTAACTTACTTAGCAAAACCCCATTTGTTTCCCAGTGTTTCTGGGTGTTCCCAGGATAAGTAAGCCAAAGAAATAGGCAGGTGGAATGAAGAAACCTCTGCTGCTGAAGGAAACAGAGACAAGAAACATAATAAGAAATTATAGGCAAAATGAAAGGAAATACTTATGTCTGGATGTATTGGGTTTGCATGGCAAGATTTTGGT
>NW_010573785.1:0-795 GCF_000687285.1 Phaethon lepturus
TTAATATATAATATTTGATAATATTTCCTCTCAAGTAAAAAGTCCTGCTAGTTTTGCCTAAGAATCTTTAATGTAGCAGAAGTGGACCTAAATTGGAGGAAGGAGAGGGAAAGGACAGAAAAAAAAAGCAGAATCACTTTTTCATTAATATTGGGTCTTAAAATGAAAAAGAAATCCCCTGAAGGTGTTTGTCGTCCGCAGCTAAGAACATAGGAAAATGACCCTCTTGTATTATGATGATTCTTCTTTGGTGATCTGTCACTTCATTCTAGTTACCCATTTCTATTATGTTTATAAACATATTTAATATCATTTATTCACAGATGTAAAATCTCCACCTGCCATATAGTGCCCTCCTGTAAGGTAACTGTCGGCAAAGTGCAAGTTATGCACATCATCAAACATGTTAAGACACATGGACCTTTTTCAACAGTAACTATATGTTAGGAAAATGGACTCATCTCCTCAGTAGGACATTAGCAGGTACACGATTTTATTCAGAGGAAAGAAAATTTCAGATGGTGTTACAGATAACCTCTGCCCCATCCTGTAACGAGCCAAGTTGTAAAAAGCATGCCACAGATGTGAGAAGCGGAAGTGCAATCTTCTTTAGTGACCAAAAAGGGCCCATTAATAAAAAAAGGGATCTGAAAGTCAAGGGACAGAGACTTCACAGCAGACTGTGGGGTGAGGAAGCCCAGCTGAGCATGCCTGGCCTGGGCTGAACGTCAGATTATTCTGTTCATCTCTCTCTGCCCGGAACAGTGGTTTTGTCACCGAAATCGGGAATAAACC
>NW_010573786.1:0-797 GCF_000687285.1 Phaethon lepturus
GTAGGAAAACAGCTAAGACGTTCTGTAGAAGCGTAAAACTGAGCTGGGCAGTGAAGTTTTAAAGGTTCATTAGCTCTTGCATCCGGCGAGAACTCAGCAGTTGAGACAGATAGGGGCCGATACAGCAGAGCATCACACATTTGTTTCCAGTTTGCATCAAACAGCAAGCGAAACCTTTAACTAAAAGGCTGGCTGGAAATGCTTTGGGAGTTACTGATGAAAGTCTTGGTGAAAGCCCCTTGAAAGAAGTCTGGATTGATGGGTGATTCCGACAGGTGCCTTTGGTTTCAAAATTTGTTAATGTTTCTTTAAAGCAGTGGTTCTCAGGAGGGGGTATCTCAGTGTCTGTGGGAAGGTGCTTCTCAAAGCCGCCTAGTCAAAGCTGGAGAGACACAGTCTCTGTTCCAAAGTGGCATCCAACTTTCAGATTGAAGAAAATAGATTCCAGAGTAAGCAGCTTTAGCTACGGTCCTTGTAGCAGTCCTGTGCGATTTCTGACACAATTCAGCGGATTGTGACCTACACAAAGATCTACAGTAAAGTAAAGCTGTGAAACACTTTGTTGTCCCCATTCCTACAATTTCCATCTCCAGCCCTATGGTGCTGCAGAAAGGAGCATTCAGGATCATATCATGTGGAGATACAAGGATAACATTCTCAGTGCAGATGTTCTTCAGGTAAAAGAAATACCATCTCTGTTTTTGATCTGCTAGCTAAAATCAGTTTGGAAGGAGAACAGCGTGGGTTCAGTGGTTCTGTTCAGTGTTTCGGTTCAGTGCCCTTCTTGGTTCTGACTT
>NW_010573787.1:0-794 GCF_000687285.1 Phaethon lepturus
CCTTTGTCCTTCAGGACTGTCTCCCGAGGGAGATATTTAGATATTTATCAAATACTTCATGTATTTTAAAATGAATGGTGGAATAGATTATTGTATGTCCAACCTCTCTAAAAATTGCCATAAATGTATAGCTATTAGTTATATTACTACAGTGTTTAAAATATACTGGATTCCCAATGCATAATCCCTGTACGAATACACAGGGTAAGACACGGAGACTCTGTTTACACACTAAATCACTGTATCGGATATAAAGGAAGGAACTAAGACTGGATCCAGTAGATGTGTCTATTGTAAAATGAAAGAAGGTCACAGATCAAATTCAAATATTGCTTAAATGTTTTATTTTTATTTTTTATACTATTTTTATATTTTTTAGCTGTTAACTCTCTGATCCTGTTTTGGGCCATTTTGTCCACATCACTTGAATCCAAGGTCTTTGGGGAATGTTCACACTGGTCACTAAAAAGTGATATTGGAGGAGACTGCACCATTTTTGTTTCCGTTGCTTCCTGACATTGGCCTTCAGCTTTACCTCAGCAAGATTTCCACCTTGAAGCAACCTTGCATGTCCTCATGCCATCAGCTCCAAGGGAGGCAGAACATTTCCTTGCTCTCCTACTAAAAATCACAGTGTTGGGCCGTAGCACAGCCCTCACATTCATCAGGTGATGAGAACTTGTGGTGGGTTGACCTTGCTGGAGGCCAGGTGCCCACTGAAGCCACTGTGTCACTGCCCTCCTCAGCTGGACGAGGGAGAGACAATGTAACGAAAGGCTCCTGGGTCGAGATAA
>NW_010573788.1:0-794 GCF_000687285.1 Phaethon lepturus
TTTTTTTTTTTATTTTATTATGCAGACTACTGTCTAGTTGGTGTAGTACTCAATCCCATGGAAGTACAGTATGAATGTCAATACTTAACCATATTTGCTGGGGTGTATCTGTCTTTAACAAAAACAATAACCACAAAAGCTAATTCTGTTTAGGTTGCGTGAATTTGCACAGTTAGGTTATGAAATGCACATAAAAAACCAACCCAAAACCCAAAAAACCTAGGAGAAAGCTTAACACTAAAACAGTTAACTTGCACAGATATTCTTTTTTTGACTGTGTAAGTGCCACTGTTTGTGTAACATGTGTTGCACTTCAAACCTCTGAAGCATTATGAATTAATTTTTTTACTTATTAACTGCTGAATACCACAGCATTACTATTTGGATCAATTGTAATGAATAGTCATGCACTAGTTTCAGGTACATACTGGAATCCCTGTGATAAGCACAGTGGGATGCCAATGTGGTGTTTTTTCAGAATTTGCTGGAATTAGAAGGTTTAGATTTCATGTTGGGATCCAGTTGTGCTGCTGGCCATTTTCACATGAGCATACCCAGCTGAACTCTTCATTATGAGTTCCTAACTATAGCAGTATGGCTAAGCTCTAAGAAAAAAAAGAAAAAAAAAAAAGAGGGATGAGGAAATAATTCCCTCAATTATTTGATTCTAGCTTCAGTTTGGGTATAAAAATATAGGAAACACATATATGCATATAAAACTGATTCTGGGCATAAGAACATCATTCAGCTGTCTTTAATGGGGGATGTTCATATGGAAAAATTATTGCTGACTT
>NW_010573789.1:0-788 GCF_000687285.1 Phaethon lepturus
GTGGAGCTGGAGCTGGTGGAGCTGGAGCTGGCTGCAGCGCTGTCCTCCTCCTCCCCAGCAGCATGGGAGCACAGCAGCCTCTGGGCCCCCTCTCTGCACTGGCACACAATGATAGTGATGACGCCGTGGACCAGTGGTGCTGTATATTCCTCAAGGCAGTCCTGCAGCAACTGAACCAGGAGCTCCTGATCAGGACCATAGACGCACAGGGCATGCAGGATGCTGCTCTCTGCACTCTTGGTCAGCCACCACTGGGCTCCATATATTGCCTCCAGCTCCCGATGCAGCCAAGTCAGCACAGGATCGAGCAGATGCTGTCGTCTTTGGAAAAGGCTTGCCCAGACATCAGGCAGGAGGCCACCCACAGTAGCCCTGGTGTCTGTCCTCGCAGTCTCCCGCTCATCTGGGGGCATTATCCCCTGCGGATTAGATGGAGGGGATGCCACAGGGCGCTGGGAGCTGTTTTCAGACAGGCGGCCAGGAGCTCTTCCTGCCTGGCTGCTGGCACCTGGTGACTCTTCGGGGGATGCGATGACACACTGCAGATAGTCATCTTCTCCCTGCACAGAAAACCTGACAATCTCTATTGGTCTTCGGCAGAGAGGGCACTCTGGTTTCATCTCTGTCCAACGCAGGATGCAGCCCAGGCAGAACTGGTGGCGACAGGGCATCACATAAGCAATGTCATCTCGAGCATCACGGCAGATGGGGCAGCTCCACTCGCTCTCTGTGCTCATCTTTGTGCTCTGCAGCATGTTGGGGAGAGCTGAGGATGAGGAGCTGCTCCC
>NW_010573790.1:0-796 GCF_000687285.1 Phaethon lepturus
GGGAAGGGGGCAGTGCCAGGGCCCGGCCCGGCCGCCCCCCCAGTCCCCCAGCACCTCCCCGCGTTCCCGCTTTCCCTGGGTGCTTCTCACAGGCTCTCAAGGCGGTTTGGGGACCGGGATGCGACCGAGCAGCGCTGCCCGGCCCCGGGCCTCCCGCTGCAGCTGGCGGCTGGGCAGCATCCCCCGTCCCGGCCTCCTCACGTTATTTATTGCTTTTTCCGTACTGAGAAACGCCAGGTGATCCCGGAGATTAATCGAGGAGGCTATGCGGTATTATTTGTGCGTCACAGTTGCTCGTACTGCTTCTCACGGTTTCGCACAGGGAAGAAACTCATCTCGTTAGTGTAAACAAGGTGGAAAAGCGTGACTCCCGCGCCCAGGATGCCTCTCGGAGAAGCTGCTTCACGTGCATCAGGCAGGAACAAAATCTCACGGCTACTGAAAACAAAATGGGCTTCCTATTGATTTTGGACAGCGCTGATCTGAACCTTAGAGGCCTGGCTAATGTTCAGCTTTTATCTTTCTGGCAGCAGGTTAAAATAATTCAAACAGAAATTGAGTATCTACTGCACCGGCCAGCTGGCCCTAATCCAGCCCCCTCGGTCTTATTCGTTGCCCTTCTCAGGTTTCATACATAATGATTTGCAGTAAGAGCCGGTAATGGCTTGTCTTTTATCCTTTCGACTATTCTTCAAAGAAGTATTTAGCAGTGATGAGAAATTCTTATTTAGGCTGATCTTTTGAGGTGAAAAAGCACAATGGATTCAGGACCTTAATATGAAATAAATACTCTGTT
>NW_010573791.1:0-796 GCF_000687285.1 Phaethon lepturus
CTGCTCTCTCCCCACACACCATTTCTTCTCCCCATCTCCCTGAGTGACAACAAATGTCCATTTCTCTTTATAACTTTGCTTTGAATGTCTTTTTCCTTAGGATATAAAGACCCACATTGCCGGCAGCCTGTGTGCTCTGAGGAACAAACATGGTGCGGGTGACGCAAAGACACAAGCAGCAGCTTCAGTCCTGCAGTGGGGCTGCTGTCCCCAGGTCTGGAGAGGTAAGTCACATCGGTCCATCTGGTTTTTGTTCTCCCAAGTAAAGGGATGAAGTAAAGGGAGGGAGCATATCAAGTAAAGGGGAGGGATGGAGTCCTGACTATTTGAAAAGGAGTCCAGTTCAGGTGTACAAGTTTGTAGGAGGATCTGGAACATCTTGAGGGAGTTCAAAGGAACTTGAAAAAAGGAACTTAAAGTCTCTAAGGTTAAATTTGAGAAACTGCCTCTTTTTATTTTATTTAAAAAAATAGTAGAGAGGCAGTTTGACTACTGAGTTACATATAAAACAGGATATCTGGAAAGGAGGCCTTTCTATGTGTGTCCATAAAAGGCCTAGCAAGGTTTAACAGCTAGAAGCAGAAATTTGCTACCTCCAGTGAAGGTTCCATTTCTTAACAATAAAGTACATTGAAAGGTCTTTCTTGGGTGAATTCATAAAGTGACATTGTTTGGAATACATCTCCAAGACATACTTTATTCAACTTTTGGGAAAAATTTTGTAACTGGTATGTGCAGGAGGTCAGATTGGATGACCCTAATGCTTCCCATCATAGCTCTCAGAACCCAAACTTCT
>NW_010573792.1:0-798 GCF_000687285.1 Phaethon lepturus
TGGACTAGATGGCCTTTGGAGGTCTCCTCCAACCCAAACTACTCTATGATTATAAGAAGTCAATAAAAACAAGGGGGAGGGAGGGTATCACGTACTTTATGTTCTCATCTGTGGAAAGATGGTCTGGAGAGTAGAGCGTTACCTATAGACTTTGAGATGGACGTTGGTGTCTCCTTACCACCAAAGCCACCTTTTGTCATCTGGGGCAATTCTGCACTCTCAAGGGCTCACAAGTCTGCTGCAAAGATGTGATTCCCTACTGAGCGCGGCAGGATTGGTTATTAGAGAAATGAGAGCTGTCTAAGGGTAATTTGGTCAACAGTAGCAAATCTGGGAATATGAGCTAATAACATGTAAAACACAGGCTGCCTGGTTGTGCCTTTACTACCTGGTGTGATTTAAGATCTCCTGAGTGTAGCAATGCACAGTGTGATAGACACCTTTTTTCTTTCTCCATTTAAACGAAGGGGGAAACAAAGCCAAAAAATGAAATTTTTATTGAAACAGTTCTTTCTTGCAAAAAAATCCATACCGATGGTGAAATCCAGCTTTAGTGATGGATTTGCTATAGACGTCCTGCAGGAAACCGCACAGATTCCACAATCGTCTTTCATTTCTATCAATAGCTTTGAACTAACCCCTTTCAGAAAACATTTCTGCCAGAGAACAGAGCAAAAAGGGACCTTTTCATCACTGTTTGCTCCTTTCCAGGGGGAGAATCAACTCTATCTGTATAAATCGCGGCCGTTCTTACCCAACCTATCTGTAAAATATTGCCAGTGCTGAGATTTGACAGCT
>NW_010573793.1:0-798 GCF_000687285.1 Phaethon lepturus
TCAGAGTCAGGAGAGCTGATGTTTGGCTGAAACACCACAAGCAGCACTAGAATCAGATTTAGTTCCCGCAGCCCCGGGCTTGGGAGCACTCCAAGGGTGTTTGCAGCACACACACTCTCAGCAGCACATGAAATCAGTTATTCTACAGGACTCCAGACGAGACACCTGCCAGAGCTCAGAGCAAGTGTAATCACAGCTGCTGCAGAAGGGATGGTCAGGGATTTCCTAGGATGACTTACTGATTCCACCACTGATGACACTACCCCAGCACGCTCAAAACTGCAATTCCCACACACATTTTGCAGCTCCGAACTCCCACTGGAGGCTAAGACCAGTCAGAATACATGGCTGCACTCCAAGACACAGCTGTAACCCTAACTGCCTGGGACCAGCAGAAGACAAGTGTTTCCCATCACCGCAGGACAGGCTCTGGCTGCTGCCTCCCGGCAGGGAGAAGAGCAGATGGCTGCCTGTCCTTTCACCCCTGCTTGCCTGCTCGTCCGTCTGCCATATGTCTGTCTGTTTATGGAGTACATCCAGCCTCACTGAAGCCAAGGGAGCTGGAGGGGACTTAAGATAACCTCCCAGTGAGGCTCCTCACACAGACTGACCGTGCTGCCTAGCTCCAACCAGGGGTATACCCTGCACACCCAGCTAGCAGAGTCAGCACAGGTGTGCTCTTGCCCCAGGCAAGTGGGACAGTGGTCCCACTGCAGTATAGGGTGCCCATCCGCTGCTGCAGAGCGACCCTGGCTCAAGGTTACATTATCTCCCTACAGCTCCTGATGAACCATGAAC
>NW_010573794.1:0-798 GCF_000687285.1 Phaethon lepturus
CAACCTAGTGATTCTGTGATTCTGATTCTGTTACTTAGTGGAAGTTAAAATACCATATGCGTTAGGGCTTGCAGGATACTGTGTTATTTTTAACATCCCCACATTTATAGGAATTGTAACTAAATACATTTTCCAACAGGAATAAAAGTACAGGCCTAGGTATTTTATGAATGGCAGCTGTGTTGGGAGTAATTCAACAAAAATATGCGCACGGTGCTATTAATCCAGGCAGGAATTTTGCTGGCGCTGCGCAGGGTGGCTGGAGCAGAGTTCAAGTCCTCGGCGCCCGCGCTGCCCCAACCCACGTCTCACCGGCCATCGGAGCGAGCAGAAACCCGCAGGATAATCTGGCCTCCCGCGCCTGCGGGGAGGTTTGCGGAAGCGTTTTGACTCCTCCTGGCTGAGGGCGTGGGGAGGCTTTGGTCTCTGCCGGCGAGGCAGAAAAAAGATGCTCACCCTTTTCTACCTTTAAATTGCACCTTTTTCAGCAATAATTGGAAGAACTGATTTTTACAGTTAGTTTATCTTGGAAGAGACTTACGCCTGCACCACGTGGAAGGGATGGTAATACGCATGGCAATAAATAAATCACACGGGGCAAGAAGCAGGCAGCGATACTAAGGCTCATAGCGGTGTGGCTGTTGCACCTGCATGCGCCGCGCTCGTTACTTTAGCTGGGTACAAGCGCAAAAGAAAACATCGCTGTTAGTGTTGCTGCTGTTGTTATTGCAATTACTATTCCCGTTTCCCACGGGGGAGCGGAGGGGCAAAGCCCCAGGTGGCCGCTTCGTGGAGAGA
>NW_010573795.1:0-797 GCF_000687285.1 Phaethon lepturus
AGACTTGTGCAACTAAATGTTGTTTGAAAGTATCCCTAGGTATCAGCCTTCAGCCACAGACACTTCAAAGCCTTTGAAAAACCAGCCCAGAGAATCACTTTCAAAAGCCGCTAGAGGAGTCAGACACATAAATGCCGTTGACTGTCCCTGGGTCGGAGGCTGCTTGACGCCACAGTCTCTTCACAGAACGGGGCGTAGGGGAGCAGAGAACATTCCCCTCGAGGGACTCAAGTAACAGTTGGCCAAGGGTTGCCCTACCCTTGAGGGACTCAAGTCATGGTTGGCCAAGGGTTCTCCAGACGTGCGTGGCCTGCCCTGTGCAACAGGCTGCAGCTGGAGAAGGGGCAGCCGTCCCTCCAGCAGGGAGGGGACCTCTTCCCTTTCAAAAGCAGATGCAATGAAGAGGGTCTCATTTCTCGGTTCCTATCTCCAAAGCGGAGAGTGAAGTGCTCCGGGTCACTCTACAGCCCAGTGCACTTGCTCATGACGAGCAGTCCCAGCGAGGTGCAGGGTAGCTAAAATTTGGTGAGAGAAAACAGGTCGTCTCTTCCCATGGCCTCCCTCTAGGTTGCCAAACACACGCTAGCTGCCTTTCTCAGCAGGCGGCATGACTTGGTTGTAACATCCCACATGGCAGCTCCACAACGAGGGAGAAGATCTGCTAAGTCAGCCAAATGCCTGGATGCTGACCACATTCAGCACATACAGATAAGACGCCCAGATTGAGTCACTCTGACGTCTTCAGACACGATGTGAAGATTATACCAAACCTGGAGTTACTTCAGCCTCTTCCAGGT
>NW_010573796.1:0-797 GCF_000687285.1 Phaethon lepturus
TTTTTTTTTTCTTTCTGCGAGGCTCTGGAGGCTCACTGTTGCTGGGAACTAAGGATGTTGGAGTTTGCTGAACCAGAACCTTGAACAGACCTTGAACATTCAGATTTACCACTGCAAGGGTTTGGGATGCCTTTTAATTTAGCTGAGCAGGTGGGATGAACCTTGCACCTTAAGATATTTTTCCAGACTAGTGCCTCACTAAAGATATAAGGAGACCTGTAATAGTGATCTGATTAAGAAAGTGCCAAATAACCTTTCACCTCTATCCAAACAGCTTTCTGTATCAAAAAGTGAGCAGGAATATGAGAGCATTGAACTCTAAGCCTTTCCATCCGTGCTCAGGAAAGCTTTGCATACACTAAAGAGGCATTCTATACCACAGAAAGCAGCTGTGTTTGAGGCCTGGGATTAGGCATAATTTGGGAATATTTGAATCCAGGACAAATTTTTTTTCTTCTCTCACTGTAAAGAGATCTGATTTTCTGATTCTGCTGGGGAGAAAGATTCCAATTTTTCTCTAAACATAGCAATGTTTAAACCAAAATAACAGAAGAAGCTTCTCTGGTTTACATGTTTCAGTGTAGTTTTTCAAGGTATGAAATAAGCTGAAATTTATTGCAAAATTTAGTCAGGCAAGAGAGGTTTAAGTGCCTGTACTGCTTATATGCCAGTTTCATACTGAAGCCACAAGTCTTTTACTAAAATAAATACATTCAAAACATACATATTATGTATATATGTGCAAAGTATCTCACATTTTAAATTGAGAAGTTGTCCATCACAGTGAGTCAATAGCC
>NW_010573797.1:0-793 GCF_000687285.1 Phaethon lepturus
TTTTTTTTTTTTTCCGCCAAAGGGATAAATGCTATTTTTAAAAAGAGATCAGTTAGTTACGAAGAACCTTTGGCAATAGATAATGAAAAATCAGCAACTGTTCTTGCCAGATGCTGTTCTCAAGAGCCTTTTGTTGTCACAGTTTTGGAGTCCCATCTTTTCTGTTTTAGAGCCTGAGTTCTATTTATCCATGAAATGGGGCACATTTACTCTGGACTGCCCGAGATTGGCGTAATCAGAAATCTGTGCTTGTTCTCCTTCTTGGAGATCGATGCTCCGTTGTCCATCAAAACAGTGAAATCCTCCCGTTGAGGGTTTTACTGTTGTACCACTCGGGTGCCCCGTTGCCCTGAAGGACGTCACCCTGATGGCATCGCTGTACTAGTGAGGCGGTGCTGTGTATTGGAGGACGCTGGCACTCAGGGCGCTGTGTGAGGTCAGGGAGGTAACTGCAGCTCCTGGTTCCAGAATCCTGTGTATCGTATGCACCAGCTGGCTGAAGTCTCTGGAGTAACAGTTTGCCTCTGCAGTACTACAGCTTCCTGTCTAAGCAGTGACAAGTCATTTGGGCTACTGCCTACTTAGTTAGCAACGTGGAAATAAAGGTAGCAAGTTTTTCTCTTGACCTTCCCACCGTTTAAGCGGAAGGATACCTGTCTCTCCTTTCAGATCGTTCTTGTTCAGATAAAATCTAGTTCTGATTTCTTACAAACGCTGCTACCAGCATGAGATTTTACTATATCACCTGATGTATTTCTTTGGTCCCTTTTAAATATAGGGAGTCTGGAAAAAT
>NW_010573798.1:0-799 GCF_000687285.1 Phaethon lepturus
ATTAGGTGGCTGAGCCCTCTAATCTGGGGTTTCACCCCCCCAGAGAGCTCAGCCAGGCTAGAGGGCTGTGCAAACAAAACTCAAGTGTGCTACATGCTGTAGATGCTGCAGGCAGAGCAAATGTGCTTCCTACACAGAGGAAATTTAGGTTTCTCAGTGCTTTTAATACCCCATCAAAGGAAATTAGTCTACAAGCAGCCAAAAGGATCACAGTCTGGAAGAATAAACACATCATCCTCTGAATCCTCACGCAAAGGACATGCCTCGCTACAGCTTTAGGAACCCGCTGAATCCAGAAGGGAAGAAAAGCAGCTCCTTACAGGCTCAAGGATTCGGTGGAACTTGCCCATCCTCTCTACCTCCTGCTGCAGCACAAAGAGCACCCCAATATTCACAAGTAGGCTGGAGTTCAAGTGGTGTGGTGCTGGGGCCAGCCACGCTGAACGCTTCAGCTGTTGGGAGCACTGGAGAAAGGAAAAGGAACAGGATGGAGACTAGCTGCCGGCACCTCAGAGCCCAGTGCCATCCCTGCACGAGCACAAACATGCCTGTGCGCTGTGCCAGGCAGCCCTGCCCCAGCCCCTTGCATGTGACAAGCCTCCTCCTCCAGGCCCTGCTCTCCCATCTGGGATTGCTGCTCAAGGCCCTGATACACCAGGGTGGGAAACATCACTGACAGCCTGAACAAGCACACACCATGAGGGGACATGGGCTGTCCCCACAAGGATGAGACCTAGGCCCCAGTATCAGTGAGAGTGTCAGGGCCTTCTGAAAAAAGGATCTAAAACAATTATAAGGT
>NW_010573799.1:0-796 GCF_000687285.1 Phaethon lepturus
AGAGAGACAGAGAGGGAGAGAGGCAGTGAAAAGTTTAGGAATTAAAACATGCAGGCTCCCTGGTTGACATTTGTAATCCCATTTTGAAACCCACCCCAGAGTAGTACATCTACTCATCTGTAGCAAGATCTGAACATTCAGCTTTGGATATGTTTAGGGATTTTATTTTGAATGTTTTACTGTGTCACTAATTGTGTTTTATTTATTACTCCATTTCTCATATGGCCAGTCTTCAAGGAGGGAGTGTGATCTTTTTGTCTTTTAACTTATTTTATGTCATAACACTGCATGTTCTAACTGGATGCGTTTCACTGAGTAATACAAGACTGAGTTAGGAATCGATTAGTCACTTTGAATATGCTGTTGCAGCCCAGGAAGAGAATGAAACAATAGGAGTTCAATTTTAACATATTCATGGATATTTTAAAAGAAAAACATTCTAGAAGTACATTGTAAAGTGGTGTCCATCCACAAGTTAGTCACTGTAGATAAGGATGAATCTTATCCCTGCTCATTTAAATAAGTTCTGGAATCATTGCTAGCAGAAGTGTATCTTTTTAGGAATGCATGAAGTGAACTGTGACCCATTTGAATTAAAAGGAGATGGGCCAGTTTTAATAAGTGGATTTTGTTCCCTTCTTTCATTTCCATGAAGACCATGAAAAATTGGGCCAAAATCCTTGTCTGCCTCTTTTAGATGGATTTCTACCCATGGAGTAGGTAAATAACACTTGTGCCTGCTATCAGCAAACGGCCTGATACTATAAAATGAGCTGCTGTATGTTTTCATGTGATG
>NW_010573800.1:0-797 GCF_000687285.1 Phaethon lepturus
ATGTCATGGGAGCCTCCCTGATCATCTTGCTCCTGGAAAAGGAGCTCAGAAAGAGCAGAACAAGAGTTCTGATGGAGGAGACAGTTCTCAGCTCTTCCTGCCAGGGTGCTGAGGGGATGTGTTATGGCCTGAGTAAGGTTGGAGTGAAGGGGAGTGACAGTACTTGGGGCTGTGGCTTGATACTTTTGTGGCTGCTCTCTTTCCTCCAGAACTGGAAAAGCAGATGAAGATTGAGAATCTCTTTGTTACCTGGCAGCAGAGATCAGCGCAGTCCAACATGCCTATCAGTGTGAGTGCAGCCCAGGTGGGCGGGCAGCAGGCTGGGCCTTTTTAGAGTGCTCCAGGAGCACCAGCTTGCCTATGGCAAAGAGGAGCATGGGAGCTCAGAGTGGGGTGTATGTTGCAGATAGTGTCTGGCAGTGGAGCAGAGTTCTGTGCATGAACTTCTGGGGTTTCTGGGCATCACACTTGGGTATGGGGCCTCGCTGTTCAGCATTGGAAAGGCTGTAGAGCAGGGGGTTCCCTCCAGAGTTTGATCCCTGTTTGCACAGCAGTGCAGTGTTGCAGACAGCTTGTTCCCAGGCTTGACGAGGGATGTGTGCTGTAACTGTGTTCTTCTCATGCTGTGCAGCTGGCAGACCTGGAGACCCTGAAGCAGTCCTCACGCCTGGTTCACTACTGTGCTACCCCCTTGCTCTTTGACCCAGCCTTCCGGCAGCAGATCCAGACTGACCAGCAGGGCAAGGTAGAGGGGAAGGTGAGTGTCAGCAAGTGCCAGTGGCGTTGGGCTTTGTGCA
>NW_010573801.1:0-799 GCF_000687285.1 Phaethon lepturus
TTTTTTTTTTGGTTACTGTTTTTTCTTACCTTTTTAATATAAAAATTCTCCATGTCAAAATGTATCTTTGGACTTCAAAATATATAAATAGTAAGGCAGTTAGAAGAGAAAATATTTTGATGATATTGAAGTGACCTTGTTGCCTTCCTTTTCACTCCATCTTCTTTTTTTCCTGAAATAAAATTATTTGAACAAGATAACCTCTTTGTATCTTTGTAGAAAATGTGACCTGCTCAGTCAGTTGCCTTTGCAGAGCTTTGACAGGAGAGAGAAAAGGGAAAATGACTGCATGTAAGACTCTAGATTTAAGGTCAGCCATTCTGGCTGACAAATTTAATAGAATTATATACAGAATTTTTTCCCCAATCCTCATTCTGATCAAGTGATCCTGAGTAGAAAGAATAACCAGATTAGGGCTTCAGCATGACTATTTGCCTAAATGAGCCTGCATGCGCAACTGGAACGAACAGCCTAGCATTGGCAAAGCTCCAGAGACCCTAAATCAAAAACCAGAGAGAGAGAGAAAGAGACGGAGAGGGGGAGGGATGAATACTGTATTCAAACACAAGATATCAGGACAAATATTTGCACAGTTGTGTCACTGTGGGATGTTTATAATAAAATAATCCTGTTCAACTCTCTTACCCTAATAACTTTACACAAGTTGTGATGAAGCAAATACTTGACTGAATTTTTTTATTATTATTATTTTAGAAAAAGATACTGTCTCCAAGCAGCACAAAATTCCTAGGGCCTTTTGAAATAGTAAGCATATTTTCCACATTAACACACACAAAAA
>NW_010573802.1:0-799 GCF_000687285.1 Phaethon lepturus
TAGCCTTCGGCGGGGGCGGGGGGAGATGCATAAAACTGTGGAGCTTGGGTTCATTTCCTTCCCGGGCCGGTGGCTAAGTGAAGCAGACATGTGTTGCCTTACTTCCTGTGCTGCTGAAAAATACATGTGGTTCCACGGTTGTAATTTCCCCTCCCTTCAGATGACTCAAAGTCTGGATTTTGTTAATGAGCCTCTGAGCCCTTACTCTGATATTCTTCTTCAAGGCCTTTTCCAAAAAGGTGTCGCACAGCCATTTGTTTTCAGTGCCTGAAGAAGAGGGACGTGTAGCTTGTGATACAAAGAATGCAGTGACGGACAGAGAAATAACACTGAAAACATGTGAGTTTTCATCATCTTTCCGCTACTCTTCAAAGAGAGACTTGAGTCACATTTGATAAAATTGGCAATCTAATGAAGTGCTAGCTTCCTGTGACATCAGTACGTTTAGTGTGTCTTTCCTTTGTTGTAATGGGAGCACCGATAACTTAGTGGTTCAAAGGTCTGTGATTTTTGCAAATTCCTTGAATTATTACCATCTTTGTATGTTGACTTCAGAAAATAGTATATGCACTTACCTCTAAAGGTTTTGTAGGTCTAGTCTAGACCAATTCTCCACCATCTTGCCTCTGCCCCAAAAAGTCATATTCCTAATTTGTGTTAGGTTGTCCAAGATAAATTCTTGGTAAGAGCAGACTGCTTGATAGGTTTAGTTCGTGTTAAAACGGCCTTGCCTCCCTGTAGTAGGTATCTCTCAGCTGGCAGGAGAATACTCCTATCTAGTCAAGAGAGGATGGGCTGT
>NW_010573803.1:0-798 GCF_000687285.1 Phaethon lepturus
AGAGTGTAAACATACAGTGATATATCCTCAGGGTTTTCCAGGCTGAAAAGATTAAAGATTTGGAGATTCCATGTATTATAAATGATATCTCTGCTTTTACTCATAAAAATACTAGTGGTTTTTACAGTTCACTCTTGTTCCATGAATTTATCTAATTGATTAATGAACTCATAGCATCTTGCAGCAAAGAATTCCTCTGCTTATTTACAGTGTGCCAGGAAAACCACCTCCACCTGATTGTTTTGAACCTGTCACCTCCTAGCTTTAATTGATGTTGTCATTACCTGTACTGGAGGAGCGTGAAACACATTTCCTAATTGCCTTTTCCATGCTGCTCATGATTTTACAAATCTCTACCCTCTTCTCCTTTCCACTCTTTCAGGATTTAGAAACAAACAAAAAACCAAATCTGCAACACCTATGTATAGAAGGAGTGTTTGATATGGAATTCATTCTAGACCTTTGATCATCCTTGATACTCTTCTCCGAAAAATTTCCAGTATTATTGCTTTCTGAGGAGAGAAGACAAGAATGCTACAAGGCCTTCAAGGTGGGAGAGAAGCATGGATATATACAATGACAAAATAATGATCTTTTCTCTCCTAATAAAGTGCTTGGATTCATGCGACAACAAGGAGAGAGCATAAATTATTCTGAAGCTCATTATGTCTTCCAAGGAACTTCTTGTGTTTGGTGGTAAATGAGCCTATCGCACTGAGTTGCTAACCATACATTTTTTGTAGGATTGGAAACTTGTTCAGTTTCTCTCTATATATAGTGACATATCACATTGTTCTT
>NW_010573804.1:0-800 GCF_000687285.1 Phaethon lepturus
AGGCACTGAGGACAGCAGGCACAGAGCAGAAGCTTTTAAACTTTTCGTAGCGGGTTGGTTGGATTTTGCTGGCGCAGGACAGGGCTGTTCCCTGCACTGTCTCTTTAACTACAAAGCTCCTTTTCTTTTCTTTTTGAAATGGAACTTGAAAATTGGATTTTCTTTTTTATCTCTGTGTTTAAATTTGGATATGACTTGACCATAACGCACAGATGCCACTGGGGATTTTCCTGGCTGGTTCCTCTCCAAAGCAGTGTCATCTGAGGGAATGGCAATTACCCACTGCCAAGCCTGGCGCTGGCTTAGGTTACTGGAATAACTCTCGGTAGATATTTGTCACTGCTCTCTCCTGGTGGAAAACAAACTTTTTCCATTTTGTACGTTTGTGGTGATGTTACAGTTTTCTAAACACAGAACAGTGATGATGGGTGACAGTGGAGGAGGAGGAAGGCTTCCCTGTGGCCACAGACTCTAAGATGGCATTCAAAGGAGCAATAAACTCTTGGAGTGGGTATATGGATGCTGGATTTCAATTGTAGAGCCTGAGTCTTTCCTTGTCTCTTATTATAACAAGCCCTACCTCTTTCTGCACCACCTTGCTTTGTAACAGCTTCTAATAATGTTTGAAATATAGTTGTTTTCCCTGTGTGAAAGCAAGGCTTGGAGAGATTTAACCTCCCTGGCAGCAGCACAACCCATAGATAGCAGCATCAAGAGGAGCAGAGTTGCTCTTGCTTAGTTATGTGTAAGAGGGAAAAGTGTGATGCTTGGAGACACACGGGTCCAAAGCCTGTCTAAAA
>NW_010573805.1:0-799 GCF_000687285.1 Phaethon lepturus
CCTAGTGATTCTGTGATTCTGTGATATGCATATAACACAGTATACTGAAAAGGCCTTGATAATCTCAGGATATTAGAATTTATTCTGTGAAAAGAAGCAAGCATATTGTGGCATTAGGGACATCAAATTGACTAGGAAGTGGCCAGTCCTATTATGTTTGAAATAAAAAGGCTGTATTGGATGCTTACGACATAGGTCTTAAAAAAAACCCAAAGTGTTTTAGAGAATACATTTATATAAAAAAGTGAAAACAGATCATGATAAAGAACCCTCCACACAGCCAATAAGACACAAAGCAGAATTTTATGCAAAAAAGTAGGAGGAGGTCCTGGATGGACACCTTTACTCAGACTGAGATTTTCGTAGTCATGGAAGAAAGTGACAGTTGATGTGAATAACAGGATAACATTCTAAGATGCAAGAGCCAAATGTCAGTTAGGTGAAATACCTTAGTTTTAATAAATATGAATGACCAAGTGGTTTCCTCTCTCAGGAGTGCCAACTTCTTCAATATCACTTAGACTTGAAACTCCATTGTGAACCCATAAAGAATACTTAACTTTTTAAACATTTTAAGAATTATTTTCCATATATACACATTCTTCCATGGTATGACAAGACTTATGTGTTAAGACTGGTTAAATCAAGTAAGGATTTTAGATATCTAGGAGAGACCTTAAAAGAATTTGCTGTTCAAAGTCAAAAAGTGTAATTAGAAAATCCAAATAATGACCAATGGTTATTTACTTACAGTATTCATTATTATATTGTATAATATACTTATAATTTAGTATAATTA
>NW_010573806.1:0-801 GCF_000687285.1 Phaethon lepturus
GAAGGTCCTTTCCATCCTAGTGATTCTGTGAATGTGGCTTTTGCAGAAGCATTTGATCTGCCATGAGACTCAAAGACTAGTAATGAAATATTATAGGTGCCCTTAATGTCTGTTTTCCCTGTGATGGAGCCTTCTATGTGAGATTGATAAATATCAATAAAACATTTTGGTAAAATCTCTACTAGCAAACTAAACGCTCCTGGGAAACGCTCCTGGGCCCTAGATATCAACCGTCTCTCTGTCATTAAATTGTCAGCGTTGTCTTCTAACCCTAAAACTGTTAGAAAAGTCCCTGGTTTGGTTTTGGCCCAGGCCAGCTTAGCACTCTCCCAGACGATACCCATCCACATTTCAGGAGTCAGCATGGGACGAAAACCAAGACCCAGCTTAGACATGTCGGGGTTTAACAGGCTGTTCAGCACCAGCTCGCTGCACCGCCAAACTGCAGCCCCAGGTACCTCTGATTTACTAGCGCGGACATGGCTATTAGCGGAACAGCCTTTGGACAGTTGAGGGACATCCTGCTGCTGGGACATCCTGCTGCTGGGACATCCTACCACGGGTTGTTTTTCAGACAGGGAAGGAAGCAGCAGCCTCGCAGAGGTAACTGACCACCCGCAGATTGCTTTGGGTTGCCCTGGGGAGCGCGCTGGGGCCGGGACGGCGCCCGGGGATGCCCGTGAGTGTTTCAATTACACCGCACACTCATTAAGCGACTTCCGGAACGGCCTTCCTCCGCGCGGCGCAGGACTACAATCCCCACAATGCCCAGCGGCGCGCCTGGCCAATCCTAATGCACCC
>NW_010573807.1:0-802 GCF_000687285.1 Phaethon lepturus
CAGCCTCCTCCGGGCGAGACGTGGCTGTCGCTGCTTAAGTAATGGAAAAGCTCGTCGTCACCCTTAAAGAGCATGACTGCTGCCCTTCGCGAGGGGCAGCAGCTACGAGCCGCGTTGCTTAGCTGAAATCTCAGGGAGGGGATTTAGAACAGCTCTGGTTTTGTTGCTTTTTGAGCTTAAAAGGACAATAAATGAGGTTTAATTTGTTTAGCCTGAAGGAGCTCTTGGATTCCTTCTTGTTTTCAGTTTGCAATGGGGAGATATGAAGAGAGCGTTTGGGTAAATGCCAAAACCATGTTTGGTATTATTTTTGTTTCATTTTCAATACTTACACTCCTTTTCAGAAGGAATACTTATCTATACCAAAACTTGGGAACAGTTCAACTGTTAACTTCTGCTTCAGTTTCACAGCTTTGAAGTACAGGTAACGTTAATCACCAAGGAACTGACTGATGAAATTTGAAAACGCAGGCTATATGAGGAAATATTATTGATTTACCATATTTTACTGTTATGAATATTCTCAGAACGGATTCTTCCAATGCACACAGCAAAGAATAATTTTGTGAAAAATGTCCATAGAAATGAACAGATAATTACCATTAAAGGTTGCATTGTCCAAATTAAAGAAGCAAAGCCCAGTGGGATAAGAGATCAACTCAGAAGTAGCGCACATTTTTAGATGTCAGCATGTTTTGTGTCCATAAAGTTAATCGGTTATCAGTTATTAAAAAAGCAATGGAAAAAATAACCAGGAGTAAAACATTACATAAAATCATGGACACACAGACCAGTTTGGGCT
>NW_010573808.1:0-801 GCF_000687285.1 Phaethon lepturus
TAGGCATGCACATCTTTTCTAACCTTTGCTGGGAGTGTGTGTGACTGGAGAGTAGAAGAAGGAAAGAGAAGGAGAATGGATGGACACTACTGTGTTGACTATTTTCCCTATGGACAACAGAAGTAGATAAATTCCTTAGTGAGGATTTAGAATTCACCTTCCTCAGTGCTGGCTTAGTGCTCAATAAAGGTGGCATGGTTACTCCTTGCATCATAGGGTCAAGTGGTGACAGCAGCACTGTCTGGTGGTAGTGTATTCACCATCTCCTGCCTACTCTCCCAAAGCATGAGAGCTAGCTGAGCAGTTTGGAAGAAGCCAAACGCCTGCCTGCAGCAGCCCTTCTTCACACAGAGCTTTAGTGCCGTACATGAAATCAGCAGAACGGTTGTTATTTCTGCTGCTCTCCTCAACCTCAATGAATGGTTGCATTCATTGCATTAATTGATAGCTGGTATCTGTGTAGTTCTTTGGTCAAAGGGATTTTTGATACTAACTTTCAGTGTTCACACTAGGTAATGATAGTTCATTAATGAAGTTCACTTTTCTGATACTTACTACAGTACAGAAGACAGAAGGGTTTGTTCCCTATTGGAATGCTCTTCAAGCTCATACGGGGGCATCAGTGTGTTCTGGCAGTCTGGATTAGACAGTATTATTTAAACACACTTCTTAAGGAAATCTTGGAAATTCAGCTGTCAGTGAGGGTGGATTCATACTTTGCAAAACGGTTTCTGTTTGGACTTTCCTCGGTGCTGATAGACTCTGAGCTCGGAGCCTTTGGAGCTGCCTTGTCTGCCTTTC
>NW_010573809.1:0-800 GCF_000687285.1 Phaethon lepturus
GTATTCCTGTGCAATGACAAACATGAACCATGACTGTGCCTCACTACAAGTAGTGCAAGAAAGATTAAAAGCAATACAAATACGAGAGATCAAATGTGTATACTTGTCTACTAATCCTAGAAGTGTGGTTGATGATCTTTAGCTCAGGTGCCGCCGTTCAAGTATCATTGACATATCATGAACCACAGACTCGTGTGTAAAGTATTCATCATAGGATACTCTGTCTCTCTCTCTCTCCCTCTGTGTCTTTCTGTCTCTACGTGTAATGAATGGGCTTACCATAAAAGCATTCTTACCAAAAACTGTTCCCATTAAACAAAACATTTTGAAAGGTAAAAGCATTTACTTGGAATTGCTTACTTGCATTTACAGGTAGAGTTATTTCAAAGTCACATTGGTACACTATTCTAATAGTGCTGAGTAGCAGTGAAATTTCTAGAAAACAAAAGAGGGAAAGACACACAAGGGGAACAAGAATAGTCCTGCACCTGGATTTAGCAGATGCCTGTGTAATATCTCAGGCAGAGACTTTCTCTGGCAGCTGCAGTGGGTAAAGTAGATTTGAATTTGTCCCTCCTAGCTTTATCCAGTTGAGATACCTCAGTCAGCAGCACAGTTTTTCTATGTTGTCAGAGGAAATATCCAGGCAACAGCCTAACCCACCAACAACTACATCTCTCTAGTTATGTTTTCTTTATTTCCCACAGAGACCGATTTAGTACCTCAGTAACTAGCCTACATTTAACCAACTCCAACGTAAAGAAAACTATTGTGGGTAAAATGTGGATAATGGCACTTTC
>NW_010573810.1:0-801 GCF_000687285.1 Phaethon lepturus
CCTTCCTTTTCTGGCTGCCATACCTAAGAAGCCCTTCTAGAGTTTGCCCCACAGGTCTCGACTCAGCCAAACCTCCTGGCAGCAGGGCACTGCCCAGAAGCATCTCTGTGTGTGCAGGGCCTGAGAAGCAGCTCAGACAAGTGCTAATGAGAGTTGGGCTCCCGGTGCCTTCTCCAAAATGCAGTCACCACCAAGCCAGTGAATCAAGAGGAGAAAACACAAAGCACAGACTCCTTCCCTTTCATTTAATGCCCACCTTGACACTCCTCTTCAAAACTGCCCTCAGAAACGTCCTGGGGCTGATGTGGAGCTGTGAGCAGCCCTGGCTCACGCAGCACCCTCTCAACAGCAGGAGGACTCTGCCCTGCCAGGGGGTTGCTCCTTCCACCCACAGCTTCTCCGTCAGGAAGTGCTGGGGGGAGCTGACCCTGGCAGGTGGCAGAGTCCCTGCCCCAGCACACAGCGCCCTGGGGTGTAGGGACCCTGCTCTGAAGGACAGTCCTGGGCTCCCCTGGGCACACACCCAGCTTCACAGCCCCGCAGCTGTACCCGGGAGAAGGCAGCCGTCACGTCCTGTCCTTCTGATGTCGTGGCAGGGAAGCCTTGCTCAGCAGCACTTCTTCCTACAAACTGGAGAAACTGTGAGGGTGCTTCTGACAGATGCTTTGGATGTACCAGCTTTTGGACGTCCCTCCAGGATACTCATGCGCCCTGCCCTGCAGCCAGAGTCTCACCGTGTAACGACCTGTGAAGATTTCGCCCACACTGAGAGCTCAGCTGTCCTCCCACTAAGCTCTCCCT
>NW_010573811.1:0-802 GCF_000687285.1 Phaethon lepturus
CTTAAGTTAGCTAACTTGATATCTGTAGCTGGGGAAAAAAATAAAACATGACAAGATACTGGAAACGTCAATATATGCTTGTACCTGACAATTCAGCATAACCTATTGCATGTTTAAACAGTGTCTCCCTAGACTAATTTTTTTAATGATGACTGGCACTCACCACTACTCGCTGCTAGAAAAATGTGTCAGAATGCAGTGTGTTGCCAGAAGCATATTTGTGATGTAGTTCCAGAAAATGAATACAGTACTCAAACACAGTTCCATTACTTTGCAGGATGGAGTAGACATTAATAGTACTACCTCTGTGTAGATGCAACAGAGCCCAACGCTGCATGCGCAAGGCCCAGGTGGAATAAAACCACAACTCCCTCTAGCCTCCTCCCCCCTCTAACCTCCTGTTCTGAAGCACATTACTAATTTTGTTGCATCCCAAATAGCCCAGCCTTGGGGAAAAACAAAAGATACTCACAACAGAATGGGTAAAAGAAACCTATTATAAAAATTAGATCTAAAAGCAGATTTTTTCATAGCACAATGCTTCCACACCCATTGCACCTTACCTTTGAGACTGAATACATCTGAGAAAGCCTTGCAGGGAGAGCAGCACGAAACCCTGAACTAGAAAGTATGTTCTTGCAAAATTTTTTACAGAGGTCTTTCACATAAGTAGGGCATTTAAATACACATTTCAACTTAACATGGTATCTTAAGGAAAAAAAAAAGATGGAGAGTACTCCGATTTTTATTTTTACTTTAAATAATACAGAATACTTTGTCCCTTTGTTCATTGTTACAGTTT
>NW_010573812.1:0-799 GCF_000687285.1 Phaethon lepturus
TATACAAATGCTACCAAGCTTGCTGGATAGACTCGGTGTTGCGAGAGCGGATTATCTTGCTTCAACTTCACTGGAACCTTAAGTGCCCATTTTTCATGGCCTGAAGTGAAAGTTGGTCCTTAGTCCATGACTTTGGCAACAGATACCCATCTAACACTCTGGAGACATCAGCCTCCAAACACTGACCCCACTGAATTTATTAGGTAATTTCCTGCTGGTTTCAATGCAGCCTGACTCTCACTCAACACAAGTCCTGCAGCTCAAGGCTGTCCCATGGGCTCTGGCAGAGGAGCAACATTTATCACCTCCATCTCTTCTGTTTTGCTGGAGATTTAACAGCAGAAGCAAAAAGTCAACAAGCACAGCTGTGCAATGTTTCTTCATCCACCCCAAGTTCACAGCACTAATATACTGGATTGTGCTAGCCAGCTTCAAGCTGCAGGAGCTGAGGAGCCAGCATTTGTTTGCTGGAGTTGCTGAGATGACAACCTCCAGCAGAAGGGAGAGGAGCTACAGGCAGTAACAGCTTCTACGAAGGCTGCTGAATCCAACAGACTCCTCAGAGCAACATAACAGGTACCTGCCAGATGGAACAGAAGGCGGGAGTCACTGAGACACTAAAATAGAAAGACAAATACTTGAAGGGCTGTATATGCTTGGATCTGTCAAAAGCAAAAGGGACAGGATAGAAGAGGAAAAAAGGCGGCATAAGATCAATTCCTTTTTCTTCAGGAACTCCTGGTCTGCACAAAAACACCACCTTCAAGGTTGTGTTCAGCCCTACCAAAAATAAAAGCAC
>NW_010573813.1:0-793 GCF_000687285.1 Phaethon lepturus
GTAAGCTGACCATCATGTGGCTGAGGAGAGGAGTGTTTGCAAAGTGACCTGTTAGAGACCTCACACAGTTAAGCTGCCCAAAATAGAATATTTAATTAAATAGAATATTTATTGAAATAGAATATTGTCATCTCTTGCTGACTTCTACATACAGTCAAGTTTGAAAAACAGAAGCTAACATTGGTGCTGCAAAGGAGCAGCCATCAAATTTTGTACAGTACTCTGTTCAGCCAAAGGCAGAGTGCTGTAACCATTAACACTGTCAACATATGAGTTTTCATATCCAAAATATTCAACTGGCCTCCCATATATCAAGAAAAAATAAGGAATTTATCCCAGTACCATGAGGATAAAGCTGTCAGGAAAGACTGCTGATTCAGATGCTATTGCAGTGAGGGACGAGAAGGATACAGGAAAGCTACCTTCCGCAGAGAGAGGTGTGGATGGCGGTAAATATCTCAGTGCCACAAGCTACACATTTTTGTTCACTGAAGTACTTAAAAAGTTTCTTTTTTAACCTGAAGCCTTTAGATCTCATCTGATCTTAAAAGTGTCCCTAACAGAGCCATGCAACTCTCTTTGCACAACAGCTCTCTGTCATAATCCAACTCTCCTCAGCATTTGTACTTATTTTTGGGAGAGGAGGAGCAGAGACCAGCTTCTAGCACACTGCAACCCTAGTCGCTATCATTTTAGTCACTGTTGTTTCCTAAAGGGAGATTGGGATGCACTCTTTTCTCCTAGCACTCTGACAGTCAGCACGAATTTCTTCACCGAGAGGGTGGTCAGGCAT
>NW_010573814.1:0-802 GCF_000687285.1 Phaethon lepturus
AAAAAAAAAAAAGGCAAAGCAGCTGTTTCAGATATTGCAAATTGCCTGCGTTTTTCTGCAAATTTTTGTGGCTTTACAAACATACTTGCCTTGAGTAAACAGCTGCACATGTATTAAAAAAAAATAAAAGTGGCTAACAGCTGACAAATGCAGTTTAATGCACAAATGGAATACTGAAAAAGCCCTTCCTGTAGTGTCACTGCAGCTACGGTGGTCTAGAAAGAAACAAAGGAAGGCTCCTAGGGAGGAGCAATACATCTTTTACTGGACCAAATAATACCGTCAGAAAGAAAAACAAAAACAGACATGCTTTTGGATGCAGATAACTTGAAGAGCTTAGGAGGAACATCTGTTTGATCTAAAACATTATTATGCTTACTCTAGAACTGAATGTGATTAGAAGAAAGTGGGTGAGGCAGGGTTTATAACAGGGACAATATCTGGGTTTAGACCAACTGATATAATTGAAAAAAAAAAAACCAGCTAACTTGAAAAGCTTTGTGCCTGAAAGCACATCAAACGATACAACAAAGTTTTAGATCAAAGTTTGTTTATTTTTAAGTGAAGGCACTTACCGGTTTTCAAAGGCTAAGCAGCTACACAGAGTATTTATGGAATATTAGGGCTGGATGGGGCCCCGAGAGGTCACACAAGCTGTTCCCTGCCTCAAGACAAGATCAGCCGTGTTGCTAAAGGCTTTGGTAATAAGAGAAGCTGCAGGTTTCTCAGGCATCTCTTCTGGAGCTTCACCATCTGTACCGGGCTCTGTTCACCTCACTGAAATTTGACCTATGTAGTGTGG
>NW_010573815.1:0-805 GCF_000687285.1 Phaethon lepturus
GGAGAGGCGGACGGGCCGACGCCGCGGCCTCGCGAGGCACACGTTCACCTTCCACGCCGTTGCAACAGGCCGGGCGGCCTTCGGCGGCCGGGGAATGGGACTTGCCCTACTGAGTCAGCAGGTGAGTTTAAACACTGGCATGTAGGTGCGTTAAGATAACCTTGGGACTGCTCACTAAACAGCGTTGGCTTTCATCCCTGCTCATCACTGACGGTATTTCCATTCGCCGAGCTGGTAATAAAAATATCTCCCAAGGCCTTGAAAAGGAAGGGGAAACAGTTAAAGAACTGCAAAATGACTAATTCGCTGACTCTGGAGTAGCGAAGTTATTTTCTTTTTCGCCAATGCAGGGAATAAAACAAGGGTGAATTTACATCTTCCCCCTTTAAATTCATCACTCAGCCAGCAACTGTTTTACAAGAAAGCATTCCCACTGTTTTGGCATGGCTGCGATATTACTTGTTTTTTCTGAGAGTATCATTTTGGTAACATAAGAAAGGAGGAGTGTGGTGTTTGGAGGAAGAGGAACTCTAAGGAAAGGGGAGTGACTGCAAATGTTGTGTTGTGGTGAAAGGAGGCTTTGTCCTGAATGACAGCTTGCATCATAAAAAGTTTACTTAAAGATGGCCTTTCCCGGTAAGGAATGCATGCCTTCTACACGCTTCCCACGGAGGCGTCCGAGCACGCTATTTAATCCTCCCCCGTGGGGCAGGGGACCGGGGAGGACCAACCTGGCGGTACCTGTGCTGGCGTAGGAAGAAAGGAGCTGAAAGACGGTTTCAGCCCTGCCCTGCGCCGTGGTGGG
>NW_010573816.1:0-805 GCF_000687285.1 Phaethon lepturus
AATGTTTCTCTTGTTTCATTTAACTCAAAGGTTAAAGTAAGACTTGTCTAAGTAGGGAAGGACTTCCCTGCCTTGGTGACTTTGTGCTGGAACGGTGCTGCACTGGTGTTCCTGCACTTCTGTGATCTTACTTTGGTCTTGCAGGTGGAATGTGTTGGAAGTGTGGACAGCGGTCTGCGTGCCATGAGCTGGAGTCCTGACCAAGAGCTTGTTTTGCTTGCAACAGGTATCAACAACAGCCTGTAAGCTTTCTGCCTTCAGGATTGAAACTTGCTATGGCCAAAATGTAAAACCCAGTTAAGTTTAAGGTAGAAGCAGCAAAATACAAAGTCAGGAAATTGGGTTTGAGACTTAAAGAGGGGGAAAAAACCCACCTGACACTATAGATGAGATTGCATTTTGTGATCCAGGAGGCGCTTTGGTAATCTAAGCAGAAATTGTTCAGGCCCAAAAAGCTGAGTTTTATAAAACAGTAATGAGTCTTTCAGGAAGTATGTTTGATCTTGCCTCTAAAACACAGACTGCTGCTTTATGTCCCCATTTGATTTCTTAGTAACAAAAACTGCTTCTTGTCCTTTGGTAGGAAATACACATTTCACAGGCTCAACTTAGCTGCAGATGTGTCTCACCTAGAAAATAAAGTTAGCCTCAAGCAAAACAGAATCACAGAATACTTGAGTTGAAAGGGAGATTTGGAGACCACCTATGCCAAGCCTTGCTCAAAGCAGATTACCTGGAGTAAGTTGCTGAGAATCATGCGCTGTCAGGTTTTGGATATCTCTAAGGATGGAGACTCCACAACCTC
>NW_010573817.1:0-804 GCF_000687285.1 Phaethon lepturus
CTTTAAAACTTTTTTGGTTGTTGAGTCATGCATTCTTGACTAACTCCTGAACTGCTGTTCACAGAGAAATTCAAGTTGGCAACAATGGGGAAGATCTTTACAGGCGAGTATGATCAAGCATTGAAAACGTTACTAGGGTGTTTTAAGGACTCTCCATCACTATCTACTTCAAAGTCAGGATGAGATGGTTTTTCACTTGTTGCAAAAAGAGCAACACGGGGAAAAGAAAAAAAAACAAACCCAAAACAAAACCTGAATGTAATTTTAAGAAGTTATTCCCAGTATTGATGAATTTCTCCTGGACTCCCTTGCCACAGCCTGCCCAGGAGATGATCCCAGTAGTGTGACTGACATGCAGCCAGTCCTGTCAGTCCTCTTCTGTTATGGTAGAAGCTGTACCTTGGTGCATCTCATAAACTGACAAAACACTTTTATCTTGCACCCAACACCGCTACCTCAGTTAAATAAGTAATATGAGATTATGAGTCCTGCTTTACAGGTGTAAGTGAAAATTAATTTAATGGCAAAGTTTTAAGGAGGTGTAGTTGCTGACACAGCTAAGAAAAGCAACAACTTTTTGAGTTTACAAGCCCTTTCTTTTCCTGTTATGAGTTTATCTAATAAAAACGTTATATCTCTGTCCAGATCATGTCCTGTCATCGTGACTACAAGCACTTCTATAATTTTGACTTTTATAATTTTTGAGAAAAATCAATAGACTGTCTCTGAACATACCATTCAGTATTGTAACTAGGAGTTGAATCTTCTCTTTTGGCATAAGGTTGAGAAACAGTGATTTCTTTC
>NW_010573818.1:0-804 GCF_000687285.1 Phaethon lepturus
TACATTTGGCAGAAAGACTTAGAGTATCATGGAAGTTGTGTCACTATTTTAGCTAACTTCAAAAAAGAGTTAAGGGGGATTGGGAGTGTACATTTAATATTATGCTTTGACACTTGAATATAAAAATTGACCGCTACCGTTTGCTTTATTTGGCCAATACCTTTTTAACATTAAGCAGAGTACCACATTTGAGAACCGATCCAAATAGAAATAGACTCACTGTGAAAGATATTTGGAAGTCTCTTAAATACATGGGCTAGGTCCAGATAACCACAGGCAGTCGCAGATCTATCCCCATTTATTTGGCGCTTTCCAGTTCACGCCTGTACAAGCGAGGGCTCAGCTCCAGATCTCGCTGGAGTGACTGCCCACGCAAACCGTGCGAGCAGGACCCCTGCCCGCTCAGGGCCAGCGGAAGCATGACTAGGAGGAGTCACGGGACTTCGGTCCATGCAAGTCAGTCCAGCAGCCCCTGTGGACACAATTTTAAAGCTGTTCGCTTAAGCTTTGAAGCAAGTTAAAGTTTGGTCGCACAATGATGAGGACTTCTGAAGAAAGGAGATGTGAAATAAGCAAGAAAGTTATATACACCCTGCACGTATATGACCTGAAAATACAGACCTACTGCTATTTTAACTAAGATGATAGCATTTCTTTGGATGCAATAAATGTCAACAGTAAAACTGATTAAAAATTTAGCTCAATAATTAAATTTTATTTGTTCTGAAAACGTGGATTAATGAAACAGTTGCTTGCATATATTTAATGAACATTAAATTTTACACTCAAATTTCTTAAAAAAAA
>NW_010573819.1:0-804 GCF_000687285.1 Phaethon lepturus
GTTTTTTTGTTATCACATTATGTCAGATTCGAGTGGTATCACCCATGACAAGCACGCAAGATTACAGAGGAGAGGGAAGTTGAGCACGGGTCACTTTCATGCTTCAGCACAGCTCTTCAAAACAGCATATTGCATTTTGCTAGGAGGGGAAACTCACACTTGCTGACACCGCTTCCCCAGTAAAGTGATGCTCAGCCAGACAGGAAAATTTCTACACAGCCCTCTGACAAAGAAAAGCAAACTGTGTGTCAGGGAAAGAAGAAAGTTACATGGCAAAACTCAACGACACTAGAAAATAAAAAAGCTCTTCCATGACACATCAGCCCAGGCCTTCTGAGGAGCATGGGCACTGTTTTGGGTGTTGTTTCATCATCCTTCTCCTGTTTTTATAAAAGCTGTTGAAAACAAGTGTCTTGGGGATCCCTCTCTCTCATGGCCAGACGGTCCAAAATGGACAGCATGTTCAACAACTGTGGGAGGGGAGGCATGGGAGGTGATGAGGCAGATGGGTGGCATGATCCAAGCTCCTGTCCTTAGGAAACCTCGCTGAAATATCCACACTATTAGAGGACCTTGCTGGGATTATGCGTTGTGGCCACTCCAGCACATTCAAGCAGCATGGCAAAGAAAAAAATGTTCTCAGCCTAAATTTTGACTGAAGAAGATGGGCAGAAGCCCTGCTCCATTTTAAGGACCTTTTCAATTTGGTTTCTCTCCAGCCCCCTCCCCTGCTACTTCGTATGTTAACTTTGGTCTCAGCTCTTTATGATCCTCATTTTAAAGTGATGGCCCATGAACTAAGAA
>NW_010573820.1:0-803 GCF_000687285.1 Phaethon lepturus
TTTTTTTTTTTCAAGGAAATGGATAAAGGAAAGAAGAAAGGAAGAAATGAAAAAGAAATCATGTATGAAAGATACCAAAGAAATCTTCTTAAGTATTAAAAAAGTAAAAAGTATAATCAGCCAAAATACATCAGATTCACAGCATATTCCAGTGAAACATATATACACACAGTTACTATAAGGTGGGAAGAAATAAGTGTCATTCATTATTCCAGGCTGATGAGAGGGTAACAAATGGGAAAGAACTGACTCAAATCACTTAAAGAAAAAAAGCTTATGATAATCAGTTATACTAATAACATCCCTACGAAACGTTGTAACTTCCAATAAATGTTGTTGTTTCAAGCAGAGCTCCTGAAAGGGAATTCTAAAGCAAAATGTAATTACAAGAATGTTTCTTTTTTATTCAGAAGAGATAGAAGATCATCTTTATGTAATTAATATCTGACTCTTGCTCTTTACTCAGTCTTTTTTATTCATTTTATGATTTGAAAAAATGAAAAGCATTCTCTCACAGCATGCAGGAACAACCTTCTTCCTCTTCATGTCAGCACCAGGCAGAGCTGTTGACACCCTGAATACGTCATAGGGTATCATGACAAATTTCTAGAAGATGTGTTATAGAGAAAATATATATTTATTGCTACTTTGTCATGGTTTGTCCGCTGAGCATGTGGAAGTGGTTCTATATCACACCTTCTTGTTGAAAACCAAAACTGTTTGCTGATTCAACTGGTGATGATATGGTAGCCCCAGATTTCCTACTGAGTGGCCAGACACACCCCTATTAAAATGTTAGCTGC
>NW_010573821.1:0-807 GCF_000687285.1 Phaethon lepturus
AGCCTGCTAGTGCCTCCCCCACGGAGGGCTCTGGAAAAAAACAGAGATGCCGCATTTCGGGGTGAAACGAAGCAGCCCGCGTCCTAAAGCTTCCCCCCTTTGACACGTGTGTGCAGCCGGCAGAAGGGTAATAAAAATCCGTATACTTACGTGTCGTAATTGTCTCGGAAGCCTTTTGCGAAAGGGTTGTGGTCGATTTTCAGCTGTGTGATCTAGGGGAAGAAAGGATTAGAGAAAGCATGAAAAACAGACCCGACTGCAGCCAACGCATTTGTAGAAGGATGGAGCTTTACGCTAGTCGATCGAATTGCTTTGAAAACGTGAAAAGTAAAGCTTTGGCATCCTTACAGATATCACAGCCTAATTCTAAGATTTACTTTATTGCAAAAAAGTACGATAACATTTAATATTTAAGCGCATGTTTTGGGACGTGTCAGTATTCCTACCGCATGGGTGCGAATATATTTTAACCCAGAAACGAGACAAAACCTACCGCAGAGCGGTGGCTGAGAGTTTACATTTGCATCGAGCAAAATGAAGCGAGAACGTGGACCGAACCGACGCCATTTGAACGAGGGGGCAGGGGTCTGTGGCAATACCAGACCACTCCGAAACGCCGCCGGGCATTAGCGAGCTTTTAATTTGAGGAAGTTGCTCCATCACCCCCGGCGCAATCAATTAGATGATTAATTGATCTTTGCAGACTGGAAGCTGAAGCCAACAGCTTAACGACTCGCTGAGCCCTTTCCGACTGGAAGGCTAACGCCCAGCGCCGCCGGGGGGTTCCCGCCCGCCCCGGCGGGGCTC
>NW_010573822.1:0-804 GCF_000687285.1 Phaethon lepturus
GTCCAACTTAACTTGACTTTACAGCTTGGGAAGGTGCTATAACAACACATTCGTTCTCTTTCAGCTTGCAGTAAGTTTGAGGCACCATTTGAAGCTTCAGCTGAAGCACTTTCCTTTAAGACACAGTGCAGTATTGTGCAACTGAGATATCCCTCTTGGCCATGAATTAGTCTAGTGATGTACTAGTTAATACAGCAAGTTCACTACTGAGTGCAATCTTTAAAAAAACTGAAAGCTGCAATGTAGTGACAGTTGTGCCTATTAAGGTAACATATGCTTATATTTACATTAATGAACAGGTATGAACTTTGTTAGACATTTGATCCATGATTTTGTAGTTCTATCATACATTCCAAGTATCTATTTGCTTCTATCAGGTACATCTGGATTTTTCATGTGCAGAATTTTAAGCCATAAATACATCAATTAATTACAGCAGTCACATTCTACAGCTACTTCTCACAAGAGAAATAAATGCCTACAGTCTTATTTGCCAGAACAACCTTAGTTTACAATGAGACTAAATTTAAACTGAGAATTACTACCAGGGATTTAGAAAATAGGACAGAACACTTCTGGCAGTAAGAAAGATGTAGGATCCTGGAAGCAAAATACCCAAGCCTACTATTAAAGAAAAAAAAAATCCAAGACTTTCCTATTAAATACAAAAAAATGGAACACACACTTCTTTATATCAGTTTAAAAATTAGATTATGGGGAGTGCCAGCCAGCTAGAACATATTTTTTACATAGCCCCTTAAACCATCATTTGCTACATCTGCTTTCCCACAAAGAAAAAAAAAA
>NW_010573823.1:0-801 GCF_000687285.1 Phaethon lepturus
TCCTGTCCTCCTGTCCTCCCCTCCCCTCCTCTCCCCTCCCCTCCTCTTCTCTCCTCTCCTCCCTTCCCCTCCCCTCTCCTCCACACAGTGGAGCACAGTGGCTCGTTTGAGTTTTCTTTTCAGTCATTGAAAAGGTTTAGAAAATATAAGAATGCTGAAAATGGAAATATCCAAGATCAATATTAAATGAATAATGAAAATTCCATTTTTGACACTGCATTGGACATCCTCTACAGAAATTTATTCAAAGCTTTAAGATTTACAGAAAAGACCAAGAGGGTTGGCGTTGAATGGTTTCTGTACTAATAGGATTTGCTCTCTTAATTTAAGATGCCTGAAGCACTAAACAATTCCCTGATCAATACAGAATGCATCGTACCATGTAGACACAAAAATAAATAGAAGATAGGACACTGACGTGTCCTGTGCATGAAAAGGTCATGCATTGATTAATTGAGAAACTGTTATCTAAAATGACTTAATACAAACTTTGTTCCATGATATATGTTTCGACTGACCAATACATATAAAAGTTTACGTGCTTATTATATGTTATATCATATAATCACAAATTATATAATTACAGTTAGCATATCTTAGTGATTCCCAGAAATATTGGATAAACTGCATTTTTAATGATTTGCAAATTATTGTCAAAACCACATTCTATTTTCTGTATGTAATAATAATTTATGCTTCAGTCTAGTTGAAAAGATACTCAGTGAAGGCTTTGAAAGTTACAGATAAAATTAATATGAGATCTGGTTCCTGGTGAAAGTATTTGGATTTCTTTTTTTTTTT
>NW_010573824.1:0-804 GCF_000687285.1 Phaethon lepturus
AAAAAAAACCAAAACACAACCCTCCACCTCAAGGTTCCTGTTAACAAAGTGCACTAGATGTATTTGAAGTTGCAACAACCCATGCTTGGCTCAGACTTGGTAAGCTGGTAGGAAAACTTGCCAAAGTCTGCCTGGCTTGCCAAGCTCCAGGGGTTTGCAGGGCTCAACTCCAGTACTGCTATGAACAAATGGACCCAAAGTTATTAAACCACTTTTCTGGCTGGAAAAAAGAAACCTTTTCACTTTAACTATCACCTGGCTGCCAAAAAGCTGGAAAAGCTTATTTGTAACTCAGCTACAAAATATATATTTTTCTCCCAAGGAACAAGAGGTCCAATTTAAATGTAAAGAAATTCAGACCGAAGGCTGAAATCTGGGCTGATATATTGCTGCACTTTATTATAGCAGATATTGCAAAGATCTGAAACCAGTAAGTATTGTGCACAAAGAAAGTGGAACATGTTGCAAACTGAAAACCAGCCCATGTTTCCTGCCTTGAAGTGCGGCCTCATTTTTTAAATAAGAAACCCCACTGCTGAAGCACTCGATGCCAGCTGTTCTGTGGGCACTTTGCCACTAGAGAAGGGGAGAAAAAAAAGGAGCAAAAAGATTAAAAAAACCAAACCAACTCAGACTGCTGCCTCCTTCCAGAGGTCAACAAAAGCCAACAGATGGTAATATTTGGTTAATGCTGACTTGAGCTGCAGGCAAACTGAGGATCTCAAAGCAGAAAGTCCTGCACTGCTGTTTTGAGCCACACAGCCCATCCACCTGCTCTAGAGTACATTTTGAGGAAAAAAAAAA
>NW_010573825.1:0-803 GCF_000687285.1 Phaethon lepturus
AAGTAAAGTTACAGGGTTTAACTTGCATAGCACAAGCATACATAAGTAGTTAACAGGCATTTGTAAAGCCCATCTTAATTTGTTATTGCTTTTTCCTTTTAAAACTGAGCAGCTGGTTGCTGGTCTCTGCTGGAACCAAGGTAGGCTTATTGGCAGCTACTGTCCAGTAGTTTGGTTTGGTTTAGCCAAGGAATAGTGTACACTACGAAGTTGCAAATGGTGCGCTAAGGAGAGAAAAAAAAGCAGTTATCAGATTAAGAGAATAAAAGTGTCATTGACCATTGTTCTACATTGATTTACTACCCCACATGATCCAGAATATCCAAAGCCACTTCCGTGGCTCTCTAAATTTGCACTGTCCTGAGAGGTATTCCGGAACACCACTCCTGTTTGTTGGAGAAATGATTCATTCTGAGCAGGTACTCAAACAAACACTAACAGAGAAATTGAACAGTCAGCACTGCTGAAAATCCAGTTACCTCCATTACCCATTCACACACAGGAAAGCTTTCAGCATGGGTAATACCCCAACATAAATTCTCAGGCACATGTAAGCACACCTGCACAGCTAATCTGTATGTACACATGCCAAACCATTGCAGCTGTCATAACTGCTTCTATTCAAACACAAGCTTCTAGCTAGGTGCTTAATGGATCACTTGTGTGCAGTTACACTTCTCATGCATGCAGGCAGAAAGGGCACGTACACAGAGAACCTAAGCCTATCACTGTGATTAATAGAAGTGATGAAGTACCAAGGAATAACTAGACCCAGGCCAGATCAAGGCAGACTTATTTGGTGC
>NW_010573826.1:0-805 GCF_000687285.1 Phaethon lepturus
GGGTCAGTGTGGAGTTGTGAATGCTTTGCTTATGTGACATCGCAGCATGCAGTCACGTGTGGTAGGTTCCTGCTACTTGTATTGCCTTAAGCATCTCATTTTCTTTAAAAAAGCAAGCCCAACAAACCTTCATTCTTTACTGATTCTTATGAGGTCTGAGGCATCTGACCATTGCCTCATATCAACAGAGAAGTATGTACGCTAGCTATGCTCACAGGATTTTTCTAATGAATTTGCCTATCTGCAGTTGTGCTATGCTGTCTTCAAAGACTGTTTCCCTTTCCGAGCAGGTGAAACAGAATTTATTATTTCTTTAAATTACACCCATTTAAACAGTAGGGAAATTAACTCTGATTTTTGTGCGGCTACTTTGGAAATTAACTCTGATTTCGATGCGGTTACTTTGGATTTACACTGTACTAACAAGAAGGGAATCTATCTCAGTCTTGCAGTAGTGTACTCACACAGGGAGATTATTAGTTGTGTCAGGGAAAACTTCTTAATTTACACACACTGCACTGAAGCTTACACTGTGTCGCCCTCCCGTGCTTTGGTTTCATTGGCAGTAAGAGGTGCTTAGTTATCAAGCGAGGCTGTGGCTGGGGGAAAAGGACCAAACCTTGCATGTCTTCTCCAGATGTTGGCTTGTATGAGTAGAGGCTGTGCCTCCTGGTAGTACCAAATTCAGCTTTTCTTTTTTTGTTTTAGGAAATGATTAGTTGGGAAGAACATAGCCTTACACAAGCTTTCTGCCCAAAACGCACAAGAATGACAGCGTTCCTGGGCAACCTGCCCTAGGTGATCC
>NW_010573827.1:0-805 GCF_000687285.1 Phaethon lepturus
ACATTCAAAATGTCAGCTACTGTGTTAGACCTTCACTGGAGTTATTCAAGCATGGCTGATATCTTACAGAAGCTATGATCCCCTGCTCCCACCCAGTGAAACCAGAGAGGTTGACAAGATGCTGTTCCCTGTGGTACCACTGTAAATGGTCTTACACAGAGAGAGAAGTATCCCTCACACCAGATATGCTTTCTGAAAATTAATGTGCAGCTAGTCCCGTTATTAGGCACTCTCCATGGGAGCCTATTTCATGAAATGTAAAGATGCACAAGCACAGAGCTCAGGTTTATGGGTTGTCTCAGACTCTTGCCTTGTGTGAAAACTGAGATGAGAACCATGGATTCTTTTTGATGACAAGGGATTCAGTTTGCTCATCAAGGACTTGAACCAGGTGAGGACTGAGGTCTCTGGGCTAGATTAAGGATAACTTAGTTACCTTCTAGGTGCATGAAGCATTTAAGTCCTGCACTGGGGTGTCCATGCTACACTTTGCCTTTTCCTCCTCAAGTTGTCCTTCACTTTCTTCACTTTTTCAGCTCCACTTACATCAGACCGTAAAACTTCCTGCTACCGCATTAGTGCATGGCTTCTCAAGCCCAGTGATGTAGAGTGTCACCCCTAAGAATGAACAATATAGGTGTTCTTCCCTATTTGTTTTGTAAGGTTCAATGTAGCAAGTATCTAACATACATCTAACACCTCCTGCACATGTAAAAGACAGCCATTTGGCTCATGCAGTTGATGTTATCCCTTTTCACTGAACACCCTGTTGGCCAAAGCAGTGGCGTGGAAGGCTGTGGTTCAG
>NW_010573828.1:0-806 GCF_000687285.1 Phaethon lepturus
CAGCTCCATCCTGGCTGAAACCAGGACAAAGCCCTACTGAAATTCCACACCAGACTGGAGAATCCCCATCTTGAGGCTGGATCCTTGGAGTGGTTGTGCTGTTTTAATTCATATTTTTACCGTGACTTGACACAACACTGTCTTCATCCTGGCAACAGAAACCGAAGTACCCAGTCAGGATGGCAAATTAATAAATACATCATTGCAGATGGTGGTGGCGCAGCACCGCTGGGTGCAGTTTGTCCCCACACTGATAACCCTTTCACCAAACCCTCCCTCTCCAGCACTGCAGCGCCCTTCCCTCCCACCTTGACGTTTGCAGGGTTATGGCCAGCAATACCACTTCACCCACCACTATGAACGGCTTATTTTTTCCTCCATCTCCCCTGTAAAGCCGCGGGTGGCTGCTGGTGCTGTCAGACACAGACAGTCCCCAAGCCACCCCAATATCAACATTTGTGCACCTTTTCCTCCCTCCTGCCCCTCCCCGGCCCTCCCTGCAGCCCTCATCTCCTTCCAAGCACACAATTGCTTTTCAGACCCAGTTTTGCTCCAGCGTTTCTGACACCAATCATGGTGTGATTGTGAGGCCTGACACAGGCCTCAGCGGGGCTTGCCTGTGGCCTCGAGAGCATGGGAGGACCTCGCAGCAGGCTCCACCACAGGCCGCGGGCAGGCTCGATTTCACATCGAAGCGATAATTTCATTATCTAAATCCAAAAGGGCAATTAGCGGCTGTTTCTCAGCAGGGAAGCGGCGTTGCTGCCCCCTTCCCTCCCCCGCCTTCTGCTCACGCTACCTCAGCG
>NW_010573829.1:0-805 GCF_000687285.1 Phaethon lepturus
TCCATTCGCAGATGAGAAATTTACACAAATTATTTCATTAAGAGCTTCCACTTCCATTTCACACAGAATTGAGTCTGTGCCCATTTTCTTTAACTCTTGAACGTTGTAATCAATGCATTTTAGCTCTAATATACATCATATGGGTGGAGGCTGTCTGCCTGCTTTAAGTAGCTGCGGTTTTCAGCTGCAGTCTGGGACACCGATCAACTTTTATTGAGCTGCTGTGCTTGTTCTTCCTAAACTAGTTTTTCCAGAATTATGGTCCTGACCTCAGGTCATGACACTTTGTCACTTTTTGTTTGTGACTCTTACAAGGAATGCAAGCCCAAGGGGAATTTAATTGCAGAAGTCAGGCTCAAAGGTGGAAGCGAAATGAGGGTTTGCAAGGGAGGCAATACGACTGAACAGGGCGCTGCCATTCCCGAAACACCACTAGCCGATGTTTTTTTCCCCTACTCCAACTTTGCAGACTCAGTAGCAGCTTCTGTTTCAGCTAATTGTCTTTCAGAAGGATCTTCTGAGAAACTAAGGCCAGCTTATGATCAAGGACATGCAGAAGCAGCAGAGAACTGAAAACTTTTCTCTTGGCACAGACAGGAGAGAAACTGTGAGATCCATTTCCCCGCAGCATGGGCTTGTCAATTTTACCTGCATAGTATTCCAGAATTTCTTTGTTCGAATCCCCACTCAACAGGAAATTAAAGCTTCTTAGAAATGGTTCCCTTGTGGACTGGCTTTGGTTTTACTTGGCTGCGACACTCTGCCGACAACATTCATTACAACCAAATGTTATCAACACATGGCC
>NW_010573830.1:0-811 GCF_000687285.1 Phaethon lepturus
CTTATAATTGTTTTAGATCCTTGTTTCAGTGTGCTGAAAGGGGAGCAGTGTCTTTCCGGTTCCCCTCTAAGCTCGGTGTGGAGGATACCTCTGCTGTACTCTGTGTTTCTCCCAAGGGTGGCCCCTGTGGGATTCCCAGCCTAGTATTGCTCCCTCATGCATGCACACTTTTTTCAGGTAGCATCCTTGCATGCTATCTTTTTGTCAAGATGGGAGTGATTGGGTGAGGGGTGAATTTAACCAGAAATAGCTCTTGTGCAATGCATGCTTTTCCCCTGCCCCATTTAGCTTTCTTGAGACACAAGGACAGGCACCCCTGGCACTGCTTCCCCTCAACCTGTACCTTCTCTACATGCAAAGACAAGCACCCCAGAACAATCCTCCCTAACCTGCATGTTTCAACAACATAATGGAAATCATCACTGTCACAAATGATGTGATAAAAAGGGAAAGACATTTTCTGCATGACCCTTCTAACATCTCCCTCACATATTGGGAGGACAAACACTCTTGCAACATACAAGGAAAGATCTCACTGCCACAGCCCACCAATACCCTTATTTACACAGGAATAAACCCTGCAGAACCCACCAACAGCTATTCTCTACTGATCACCTCTACACACAGGACTTAACCACCCTAGTTGTTAAGTTCACAACACAGAAAGGCAACAGAACAATCTCCCAACATTAAGCTCACACATGCAACCCACCAACTTCTGCACTAGATTCTCTAGGACCCAAGTACTCCCCCATCCACATGTGTAGACTTCAGAAATAACCCCTTGCACAAAGGCCGAGTGCTTTTCATA
>NW_010573831.1:0-810 GCF_000687285.1 Phaethon lepturus
TTTCCAACCTTAGTGATTCTGTGGTTCTGTAAGCCATAGCCAGTATATTGCCAAAATATTATTTCCAAGAGTTGCTGTAAAAAAATCAAGCATTCTAGCTCTTTTCCCAAGGTGTAATTATTATTTCAGTTTATGACAAAATTCACTGTACCCTCTTTAGGCTTAAAGGACTTTTCTAGTCTCCCACAAGGACTCCTGATTTTGTAATCTTTTTCCAGTCTTAGAATTTTGTAGCCCTTTTAGCATCGACCTGATCCAGACAGCCCCACACACCCTCCAGGCATCCACTTCCTAGGATTCTGCCTTTGAGTTCTGGAGCGTTGTCTTCTCCAAATTCTCTTCCCAGTAAGCTTCCTTCTTGAGAGCCTGACTTAGAAATTCAGATGCTGCAGTATTTCCCAAGAGGCCTTGTTGTTAACAAACGTTCCCATGACATGATCCCTGGATTGATCCTCTTTGCAAAAATGAGCTACACAAACTTTGACATGGCTGAGGTCTAACACCCAGAAAGGGACAACCTGTTAAGAGTCTCCCAACTGCAATACTGTTATTTCTCCTAGGGAATATCAACAGTTAGTGAAGGTGTATGAACCAACCTCAGTTTCACCTTTTCCTCTAAAAAGCTACGTATGATTTTCTTTTCTGGCAAGGAGCACTTACCCTGCTGCCCCTGCGGTGTTTGTGAGATGATGAACTGTGCTGGCTGCAAGTTGGTTGTTGGATGCACCAACACAAACTGTTGCAGGTTGAGATTCTGCTGCTGAAGCTGCTGCAAGTGCTGCAAATCCTTAAGGAAACAGGGGAACGGGG
>NW_010573832.1:0-808 GCF_000687285.1 Phaethon lepturus
TGCTGAACAGCACCTCCCTGATGAACACCACTTCCATTTCCTACTCTTGTTGTATCACCCAAATCTTCATTCTCTGTGCTGCAACCACCTTAGCCTTTCTCACCATGTTGACCTATGACTGTTAGATCACTATCTGTAAACATATCTGAACTATGAGTCATGACTAGAAGAAAAAGTCAATGTATACTGATAGGGCTACAGGATATTTTGCTGACCTCCAGAAATGTGTGCAGCAGTATATGCTCATTCTTAGACACCATAGCTCATTTAATTCCTGTGACTGTATTGACTGGATGTGAAGGGATAATAACGAAGATTGCAATGCCCAATTTACATCCTCATTTCGATATCTAGAGTTAAGTATCCTGTATCCTTATCTTCACCTGATTCTTCAGGGACTACACAGATGCTGTCCCCTGAAATGAAGACTTCTTCACTGACTGTAACTGCAGCTATTTTGAACACATGAAGACATGTACATCGGGGTGTCTTCACCAGCAAAAGGAAGCTAACCTTTGGGCTTTTTCTTACTAGAAGTACTAGGAAAGGAAAATATGTTTTGTCCCCATTTTGGTGAAAATAGATTATTCCCTACAAATTCTCCCAGGGTTTGTCTTTCCCAGAAAGAAATGGTGTCAAGAACCTGCAATGGCTCTCAAGCAACGCCCTCGGTGCTACAATGCAAACCCTCAGATCCATGTCACAGAAGTTTTCTCCTGGTTTGATTTGGTTTGGTTTTGTGGATTTTTTTTGTGACTAAGCATAGCCTTCATAATACTTTAGGATTTTTGAACTGGGGAAAAAAAAA
>NW_010573833.1:0-809 GCF_000687285.1 Phaethon lepturus
GTCTCCAGCTCCCCACAGCCCTGCCCAGCCCTGGGCCTCCATGCGAGGCCCAGCTGTGGGTCCGCATCCCAGCCTAGCCCCAGCTTGGGCACCACCAAGGGCTGGGGCTGCCCCAGCTGCCCTCCAGCTGCCCTGCTCCTGCCTGGGGCGGTGGGACAAGCCCAGGCTGTGAGGCCCTGCTCTGCCCCGCAGGGAGAGCCCCCATGGCCGCCAGCCCCTGGGAGTCCCCAGCCCGCATGGCACTCTGACGCTTCCCTAATGCCCTCTCTCTAGCCATGTAGTTGCTTTCAGTACAACCCAAATGACCAGTTTCCTACTGGTCATTCACCTCTGTTTTAGCTAATAATTTCTATAAGCGTCTGCAAAAGTATGAATTTTATAACGCAGTTTGCTCTGAAGTTTACTTTGGCCCAAAATAGTGTTCCACCTTTCTCTCCTCAGAGGATTAATCCTAGCCGCCAGTTTTACCTTTGCTGGCTATTAACCACAGAGAAGGAGCTGCTGCAAACAAACTTTCAGGAGGACATCACGACTAAAGCTCTTTATGCCAAAGAGCTGCCAGAATCTTTTCCTGTCAGCAAAACAATAAGGCAACATTATATTAGTCAAAAATACGCTCTTGATGCATTTAACTCCTGAGTTTCTTTGGAAGTGAGGTTCAAAATTGCTGATGTGATTGGCGTTTAACAGACTGTTGCTGAACCTTTTGTTATTTCTCGTCACCCTTCTCTTCTGGATTGTACTACTTAGCCTGGTGGGAGCTGGGAGAACTAAACTCCTTACTATGAAATAAAATTTGATCTCAGCTA
>NW_010573834.1:0-808 GCF_000687285.1 Phaethon lepturus
CCTGTCCGGCCGCCCCGGCTTTACGCCGGGGAGGGACCTCACCGCGAAGCTGTCGGGTTTTGACAGACCGGCTGAGAGCTTTGGGCTGGGGCCTGCCTGTGAGCGTGCTTCTAACCTGAGGCCAGACCCTGTCCCACCGCAGGTGATGAGGCTGCCGGGAGGAGAACAGCAGCATCTGCTGCAGCGAGGGGAGGGGGACGCAGGGGCTCCCCAGCGCTGCGCTGCCGTAACTCTCCTCTTCACCTCCCCAGTCAATCCAGGCCTGTGTACCTCACGGCAAATGTGAACCAATTAATTGAAAGTGACTTCTCAATTAAGGTGGAAATCAGTTTATTTTTCATCTCTTGAAGTGTGCCTGAGAGCTGAAAAACACACAAAGATAGTTACTGTAGAGAAGATAACTTGTCCTTTGATAGCTTGTTTGTATAACAAAGTCTTTATTTAAATGTCTGTTTTCCAAAAGAAAACCCTGACAAGTCTGGCTAGAAAGACTTAACAGTTACTGCACTTCTGGATTAACTGTCAATCATCAGCCCTCTGAATGGGTCTTGCACCACAGCTCTCGCTTCTCTAAACGCCAGAAGAACACTTCAGAACAAAATCCACGCTGAGGCTACTTCAAAATCAATTCTCACAACAGGAGCAGAAAGAGCCTTTTGTAACAAAAAAATTTCTCATCTGGAGTATTTGACTACCAATTATCAGAAATAGCCAAGTAGATATGGTCTGTAATTGAGAAGAAACAGAGAAGTTGGTGAGCCAGTCAGGCTCTGTGTGTGGCAGAGGTCAACTGTATGAGGTTCAATAA
>NW_010573835.1:0-810 GCF_000687285.1 Phaethon lepturus
ATTAAATTTGTTTACTTAAAAAATGTTGGGCAGAGGGGGAAGAGACTTTGTTCCAGTTTTGATTGATAAAATTAACTCACCTCGAGAAAAACATGCCCTTTAAGAGCTTCTGTAACTTTAATCTTATTCCTTATTTTTGCACAATTATGAAATTCAGACAACTGTGGGTTTTTAAATATTTAAAGTCACTTTTATTTGCAAATGTTAGCCCTTTCTGAGTAGTGCCTAATAACCCTGGGGATTAGATTCCTAAACGTAGTTGCCTATGACCTTCTTCACCCTTTAGTTGAAAAGGGCTTAAAAAAGAAGGTACAAGCTAATCTGCCTCTAGAAAAATGTCAGAGGCCGGTGCTTTTTGCTTGCAAATATGGACATAGATCTTTGTTATTGCATGTTTACAGATGGTCTTTATTGAGGGTTCAGAGAGTGTCAGCATATTTTTTAATATTGCAATTATTGATTTCAACTGTTAACTGTTTTTTAACTTCTAGTGGATTTATTCTAAACCTAAGGAGACTGGTTTATTTTTTAAATGTCTCATCAGGAGGGAGAGTACAGCAAGCCTTGGAAAAATTAATTGAAACAAAAGGGGGAGAATGCATGAGAAGGTCTACCATTTTTAGACTGTCTGGCTTATAAATGCTAATAGTAATTATGTCCTGACTATTTCTGTATTACCTTGCAGGTCTGAAGGTGAAAGTTCAAGAAACATCAGGTATGTGTACATTGTATTCTTTCTGTCTTGATATCTTTATTCTAAGAAAATACTTAAAAAGCATAACTTTATTTAAAATCATTAAATAGAAACAG
>NW_010573836.1:0-809 GCF_000687285.1 Phaethon lepturus
TGAATGACATGGAAATACATAGACTGTGAAATAGAATTTATAATTCACTAATAATGTGCCTTCTAATCACACAGAGGTTGAAAATGCTGAGAATAAAAGCAACCATGTGGTCAAAACAAAAATTAAATTTACCCTCAATCCTTTTTGTGCCAGGAAAAATCTTGACTCCCTGCTCACCATGAGAATGACTGCAAGGCAGGCAATGCCCTTTCAAAGTCCGAAGCCCCTTTGCCCTTGGAGAATATTTTGTGCAATACCAAAAACTTAAAAGCCTTCTTGCTTCCTTTTTGTGCTTTAGTGTCAAATTTCATCCATTCTGTCACAGCTGTGTCCTTACAGTTTCAGGGTTTTCAAGCCTCATAATGACCTTTCTGGTTGACCCTGACCCATTCTTCGTGTTTCCATGATGTGGTGTCATGATGTTTCAATGAAGTTCCATCCCTGAAGGGGTTAATGCTCCCCTGCCATTCAGCTGTTAGTTTATCTTGAATTTCCCGCTGGACTGTCACAAAGGATAACAGAGATGTAATAAAAAGGTCACGCAGGTGCTCCCACAGAATATGTTATCAAGCTCTACCAGCAAAGGAATGTGAGCAGGCCTATTTGAATGAACAATGAGGAGACAATAAAAGAAAAGTCAAATTATAGACAGCAGGCAGGTTTGCACTAAAAGAGTAAACAGGATTTACTGTATTCAAAGAGCCTGAAAAATTACACTCATTAAGCATGTATCAAGTAAATCGATAATACCATTATGTGTTACAATGCGAATTAGCTTTAACAGCCATTTCATACAGCTCAGCAGGGAC
>NW_010573837.1:0-813 GCF_000687285.1 Phaethon lepturus
GGTCCCAACGAGGGGTGGCGAAGGGGCAGGGGCATGCTGGCGCTGTGTGCCCGCCCGTGCCGCTCGGCTCTGCACCGCCGCCGCCATGGGCCACCGGGTGCCGGAGACCTGGCAGCCCCCGCAGGAAACACCAGTCACCCCTCAACCCGGAGCAACGCTGGGGTCTCCCAACAGCACTAACGGCACTCCGGCAGCCGGTGCTGTTTTACACAATCCACCTGCTGCCCCGTATCGAGAGTCCCCAGGTTTCCCTCTTCCCCTCTCCTTGTGGAGTTAATTAAACAAAAAAAAGGGAAGGAGAAGACATTCGCTGTGGGCTGGTGGGAGTTGCTTCTCTCTTTTAGCACTGAAAAGGCTGTTTACAGGGGTGTGTTTTAAAAAAATATTTGGGAACGGTAATTAAGTGGAGAATGGGATAAACAGAAGAACAGCAGAAGTTTTACTCAAGCCATCCATTCACTAGAGCTCCTTGTTCCCCCTTGGTGAGTTACACCATCATCTCCACTGCATTTTTCGTCATTACCTAAGAAGATTAACAGCTTTTGGATGCCAGCATGATTTTAAAAGTCCGGTCTCTCCTTAGTGTGTATTCATATTGTGTAATTCCCTATTAAGTTTCACTCCAACTTCCAGGGGAGAAGAGATCTCTTATAGGAGCGCGAGCATGCGCGAGATTTACTGCCAGATAGCCTCGTCAGACGTGTGGCAGAACTCCTGTTGAACCTAATGGGATTTGCATACCAGCAATTGCTGAAATAATCTGGCCCCCAAAGCTGTTAAGATCATACATATTAAGCATACAAAAAATAAAAA
>NW_010573838.1:0-811 GCF_000687285.1 Phaethon lepturus
TTTTTTTTTTTTTAATAAACTTCTTACTTATTCTGTATGTCTGAACTTCTATGTTTCATAGAAGACTAAAAATAAAGCTGTGAAAAAGATTTCAACCCAGTCTTCAGTAATGAAATGGTTTGGTGAAGTCTGAGGTGTTCATATTTGACCTTTCATAGTCACTAAAGAACCTTCCAGACATCACACACCTATGTAAGATGTTCTTGTTATGGGCAAGAAAGAACCTTTTGGAAAATTTGAGGGTAATTTCCAGCAAAAATTTAAGATAGTCTGCATGAATCACCTCCACAAATAACTTTCTATCTCTCATTATAATAAGTCACCAAAGTCTTTGGGGGATAAAAATAGCTTGTATGAATATCTTTCACCATTTATTATCTCCAAGTCCAAGTTCAGAACTGATAACAAAATAATTCAGTGATTGTAATGGTGATGTTAGCATCATGACTCCAATGTTCAAATATACTAAAAACCTACCAGAAAATATTTTCCATTGATGAAACATAGGAAATATTAACTTTTACTTTTCTCATAGAAATTAGAACTGTTAAGATTCTGAAGAAGATATATTCTCCATGGGTTAGTTCTGCAATTGGATTGAGTATTCATGCTATCTAGTTTACTACCAGTCTACATTTCTCTAGTAGCCTCAGTCCTGGTAAAAATGAAGGTTCCACAGCCTTCCTAGGCAATCTATTCCAGTGCATCTTTGCTAGACCTCAAAGATTTTAAACTTGATTCTGCTATACTATTTCATCTCTTAGTGTTGTTTTGGTTGTGCACATAAATATTTTAGACACTTTGACAAAAA
>NW_010573839.1:0-808 GCF_000687285.1 Phaethon lepturus
GATGCAGAACAATAACCAAAGCAGAAAAAGGTTTTTAAATTAAGTCAAGATGGCACTTGCTTAAGACACACAGTAAGGAGGTGCAAAGTAGGCAAGACAGCAAAATGGAGATTATTCCTCGTTCACACAGATCTGACTTAGACTCAAGTCAACCTTCCTCTTCTCTTCCCACAAAATTAGGAATGTCCTTATATAGGAAGTCCAGATTTTATAGCCATCTATGCAGACAAGCAAAAAACTACTGTGGATCTGCTTTTGTGGTATTTCGAAAGTTGCAGAAATCAGCTTCAGGATGCATAATCACAATATTTAATTACTGTTGCGGTACTGATCTACATACATCAGCATGTGATAAACTAAAAATCATAGTGCTTCTGATTTGGTATAATCCAACAGATCTCCATGGTTTTTTTTAGGCACGTAAAGGTACAGCTCTCTGGGTATCACGTGCTATCATAATTGTCAAATGACGAGCTTGTAAGCATCCGAACTGTTGCAAACACATTTATACGTACGCTAATGGATAAAATGGAGATGTATTCCACCTACATACTAATACAGGCAAACACTCATGAGTTAAAAGCCACTGTATGAACCAGCCTACAGAGCTAATAACAAAGCCAGTGATTCCCTTGCACACCTGAAAACAGAAAAGCATTCACTGAAATAAAATTAAGGCCATGCTCTTTTCATTATTTTTTTTTAACTGTAACATGTACCAACTAAGGCAATACAATCACTTTTCCAGTATCATTCATACACATATGTGCTCTGGAAGCTACTTACTAGTAGTTTATGTAATGGAACT
>NW_010573840.1:0-812 GCF_000687285.1 Phaethon lepturus
TTCTTTTTCTTTCTTTTCTTTTTTTTTTTTTGTCTGCATTCAAGCATTGGGAAAGAAGTCAGGGATTTGCTGTAGGAGTGTTTTTTTTATATTTTTTTTAAAATTACCCTTATGATTTTTTATGCTTTTTCCTGTTTCTGTCTTTGAATTTTGCTTTCTTGAAGGAAGTAAAGAGTGAATACAGAAAGAGGGAAAAAGTCAAAGGGAAATATGGTTAAAAATCTGATTTTTTTAAAAACAGAAACAAAAAAAATTTACATATTTAAAAAAACCTCAGACAACTCTATTTAAAATAACCCCACCTTTGCAAATGTACTGACAGGAGTGAACCATCCTTTGGCAAGCCCCCTGCATTAATATTTGCTATGCCTGAAACCATCTGGGAATGTTCTTCCAGGTGCTTACAGAAACCAATTTATTCTGTAACTATGACTTCTCTTTGTCGTATCAGTTTTCCATTGTAGTTGCTCTTACTGATTTTATATAAATAATCAGCTTCATGGTTTTCAGTGAAATCAATACTCTCCACAACAACTAAGCATCTATTGCAGTTCTTTGATGGGCACTTCTAATAGTGTTTTATGTTTTAACGTGTTTTGAGCGATATCCAAAATGCTTTTTGCAGGGCTGGTTGAAGCTAAGAAGCTTCGTAAATAACTTTACAGGAATGTTGTATAGAACTGAAAAACATTAGGCACAAGAAAGGCTGAAAGAGAAAATTATTTTTATTTGTGTCTTGAAAAATAATTTCCATCCTTTGGAAGCAGAAATTATTCTGCATCCCAGAAACAGACTGCAGCATTTGGAGAAAA
>NW_010573841.1:0-811 GCF_000687285.1 Phaethon lepturus
AATTCCCAATTTTCCGCGTTGACATTTTATACCCAAGAATTGATTTAGTTGAGTTAGGAGAAATAACATACCAGAAGAACATTACTTACGATTTTCCTCTCTCGTATGCCTCTGGTTTTTTTGACTGTGGTGAATATACATGGTCACGTGATGAAAAGACAATCCTACATCACTTCTTTCCTTTATCTGCATCCCTTAGGTTGCGCTTGGCAATATGTGCCCTGCTTGAATTCCGTACATACTGTGAGGATAAGACAAAGTAAGATCTTTCCCATCCACACCGCTCCTGATGTCTAGCACCTCCAAGTAAATCAAAGGCTACAAACCCATGAGTTTAAAATTATTCTGGCTTCTCCTTTTCATCAGAAGATACTTTTAGAAATTGCTAATAGGCAAATATTTCAAAGGCTCTCATGATACTTCAAGTGGAAGCTGGGTTCTTTAAAGGGTTCTGCTGTTACACAGGCTGTATTTGCTCTCCCTTGTGGGATTTCAGATCTCTTGTCTGTAGTCACTCAATTATCACCGTAGATGGGGAATGTTTCATCGATGTGAGTTACTCAAAATCTATAGATTTTGTGTATTACTACCAAATTCTCAGAAATGCATACAGTTAAGAATACTAAAGGTTGGGAATGTGATGTTTGGTATTTAATCTAAGAAAATGTTGTAGTTTGTGCACTGTAAATTAAAAGATTTTGCCAACAGGCTAATACCCAGACCTTCTTTCATGAAATACAATCAGACTAGGATTATTTACAATCTTGGTTATAAATGCATCTCACTAATTACAAGATGCTACTAATCTTTT
>NW_010573842.1:0-812 GCF_000687285.1 Phaethon lepturus
AGAGACAGGATGGGCCCACCTTTGGCTTCTCCAGGGCCGTAATCAACTGAGTGGGATTTCCAAGAACATAATGTGAAAATTGACTAGTAGAATACTCTAAATTTATTTCAAAAAGCAAGTGGATTTCATTAACCAGAACTTATATGTGTTTTCCTTGTCCTTCTTTATTTTCCACTTTTTACTGGAATATTTTTAAGTGGTAAATGTTTTAGTTGTGTTCACTTCTGTTTTCTTACCACTCTTATCACTGTAGAGAACAAATTCTTGGATGTTTATTTCTTCCAGTACAGATACACTTTTTGTGGTGGTGGTGTTTTGCTGTATCTTTCTCTTTTTGTCAGCCCAGGCTCTTCAGAACTGCCTGTTCAACTATGAAGGTCTTATAAGGAAGAGAACAACATGGTCAGAACTCTGCAGATGGTGGAAAAACCAATATAATCTTGGTATCGGGGAGAGCTCTTGCCTTGGGGATAGTCATTCCCCACAGAATTGTATAACCTTCAGTAAAATCTTCAGACATATTTCCCTCTTGTGCTAAGTGTGGACAGTGAGAATGCTATCACCAAGCATGGCACCACAGTGCACCAAAACAGAAAGTACGCTGCACCTGTCCAGTAGTCATCTGGGGGATTTCAGTGCTTATCCCAAATTTTGAAGAGACAGGCATGCAGCAACTCATGTTGAGGGCAAAATGGGGAACATTAGGAGAGAGGTATAAGGTTTTTTATGAGGTAATGGCCACTTTTTCTGTTTCCAACATAACACCTAAGTAGTGTCTTATTAGTAGTATCATCTTGATCAAAAAAAAAAAA
>NW_010573843.1:0-811 GCF_000687285.1 Phaethon lepturus
GTCTTGCAGTAGGCATTGTATTTGTGGAGTTGGTGACCTTGAGCAGGCCACGTCTGCTCGATCGGGCCTCGTGCTTAAGGCCCAATGTGTTAGCGTAGGTCGTAGGTAGCTGCGGCAAGAGAACCAGCTGGAGTGCCCCGTGCCGGCCTGTGCTGTGTGCTGGTGGATGTTGTGACAGAGACAACACTCCAGCTTGTCAGGAGAAGACACATGATTCTGGTTGTTACCCCAAATAAAAGGCCGCGTGGCTTGGTAGGCGGGAGGAACCTCGCCACGGATGGGGTGCACGCAGCATGTCATGGGAGAATCCCCCTGGGGTCCGTCCGACGCTGCATGGCACCAGGGTGCCCAGCACCTGAAGGGACGTCAGATTTACTCGCTATCTACATTCCTCTTCCTACTCTATCTTACTAAAAGAGCTTTTATCAAGCCACTTGTTGTTGTTGGGCCTTTCTTACTGAGATCCAGCAAAGCAGCATGCACCGTTTCTTTCTCTGTCACATCCTACCCCCACGCGCCTGGCGCAGAGCAGCCCCCTAATATTTCAAGTGGACAGAACAAAACGGTACACGCCTGCTTGTGCTGAAAGACACACTGACTAGATCTGCATCTATGAGGAGCACGTAGCGGTCACAGAGCGCTCGTGATACGGATTGGCCGTGACGTGATCGCTGCCTCCGCGTGCAATAGTCTTCCAGGCTGACGACTGCATGGCCATGCCTGGGGCTTGCCCTGGGGCTTTCTCCCAACCCTCCCACTCTGTAAAACACAAGATCAGCCTGCCTAGGAAGCTGCCCCGCTATCACTTCAG
>NW_010573844.1:0-813 GCF_000687285.1 Phaethon lepturus
ACATGGTTCTTACTTTCTCTACTAAAGAAGATGCCATTGCCTTTGCTGTAAAAAATGGTATGTATTGTACATATTAGGTATGAGGGATTCAGCTTTCTATAGACAATCTTGATCTCAAAGTATTAAAACCAGAAAAAAGTACAGGATAAAGTACCTTCCCTTTATTTCACAAAATTTCTAGTGCTTTACTTGAGGAGGAGGAAAATGGGTGGGGGGAGGATATTTCTGAGGGTGCTGAAAGCATTGAATCTAGGCCTTCCACTTTCTGGAAAAGTGTTCCAGCCTCTTAGAATTACTTTTGCAAGTATCTGCATTTTGAATGAGAACTGAGCCTTTCTTAGGTCTTGGAGGAAAATTAGTATTAATACTTTAAGATAAAACCCGAATCCTGGCCATTATATTAATGAGCTAGTTATGTCATCTCTTTGGACATGCTATATTTTGTCCTTTCGAAATGCATATTGAAATAAAATACTTGATTTGTTCAGTGTAGGAAGTTTATGCCTCCACTGAATTAGTAATGAGTCTCCATTGTGCAGGAAAACTACAAAGAAATTTTACCAACTAAACTAAGACTGTGACTTAGTATTAATATTTATTAATTCAATATTCACTTAGTTTGCACCCATAATTTTACCATAATTGAGATGTACAACACTTTTCTTCGGATACTGGCTTACCTAAATTTTATTTTTATTTAAGGTGGTATAGTTTTACGTGTATGTTATGTGCTTAGTATTTTCTATAGTAGTAGTTTCAGTATCAGATATAACTAGAAATATAAATTTTACAATATTTAGTTCTGCTTTTAGA
>NW_010573845.1:0-813 GCF_000687285.1 Phaethon lepturus
GACACACTGCGCTGCAACGCTGACCTCTGAATTGCAGAAGCAGGAGGGGAAGCCTTTCAGCCAGTTCCGCTTCCCCCCGCCTGTGCTGCGGACAGGCGAGAGGTCTGGCACACAAGTACCCACAGCAACAACACCCCGGCAGGGTAACGAGTAACCTTCCCTCCCAGAACTCGCTCCGTTACTTAGTTTAAGCAGGGGTTGCTTTTGTCAACATCATTTCCAAACTTTGTCTCCAAGTTTTAAATTTACTTTAGATGCTCATTTTAATTTGGCAGCAACGTATTTTAGAAACAATTTGTTTTCACGCTGGTTTATGCACAAAGCAGCCTACAAGTCACCACATACCCTGGCAATGATGCTGGTCTAATTTTCAAGCCATTTCCCGCTTGTTTTACACATGTAAAGCTACTAACCTGTAGAAACTTCTCTCATTGTGGTTTTGTTAACAGATTTTTCTGATTTCTCATGTAATATTTTAATGCCCACTGTCTGTCCCGTGTCCTTGTGCTTTACTTCATGGCTGTTCCTTGACCTCCCCTCCCACTTTGTCAAGCATCTTGTGCATCTTCATCCGTTTTTATTTCTTCATAGAAAGACAAAAGTTCTAATTAATTTGAGGCACGTACAGTTCTTTAAAGATACAGACAGTGGTTCATGAGGAGTAACACCTGAAGACCGCAGCACTCGCACTACCCCAAACGTTTCTGCAAGCCCTCGAGGCTCCCAACCCCTCAGACCAGCTCTTTCTAAAGGCACTTGGGGGCAGACAGAATCAGCTTCCCACTCACGCGCATTCGTGGCGGCACCTCCAAA
>NW_010573846.1:0-813 GCF_000687285.1 Phaethon lepturus
TATTTTATGATTTTTGCTTTATTTATCACTGACCATTCAGGGTCTACATAAGGTCACAACATGTTGAAAAATCAACTTGAAAAGGAGGAAGGGAAGTTGCAATGACCAGGTCTGGCAGCACCAGCACGCATCAAAATGGAAGAGGAGCCTGGCAGAGGACCCTGCAAATAGGTATGCCTGAGCTCCTCTCTACTCTCAGTAGCCTCTGTGCAGGTAGATGGAAATACGACAAGCAGCAGCGGGAGTGCGAAGAGGGGCAGAAGAAAGGCACCTCCTGGGAGCAGAGCGCCCTGAGCCGCAGCCAGAGCACAGCTGGCTCAGTGCTCAGACAAAAACCTACATGAAGAGGGAGAAGACGACACACAAAAGGAGCCTGTTGGCAGCAGTCTGAAGTTACATCATCTCTACTGTATTGTAAAATTTGAACTTCTGTTTAGAGTCAGAGAAATATAGACACCTCCACAGCATGACTAGGCAGCAAAAAGCAGGTACTTCCCATCACATGGGGAAGAGACTCACCCCCCAAGCACAGCTGAGTGCATTAAAAGCAGCTACAGTAAATAGATCTTTTGTTTGTTTGCTTTTTAACCTCATGCTGGGTATTACTGGGGCAGCCCAGATTCCTCCAACTGTGCAACATTCTTCTGTTAGAGGTACAAAAGTATTATCATCCTTCACAGATGTAAAAAGGGCTAAGGGCTATGTTTTCAACACGATCTTAAAAAGTAAATAAGCACCCAGTGGGATTTTCAAATGCCTGTAGGTGCTTAAGACTACTGATGATTATGCAGAAAGGGGAAGCAAGGAGAGAAA
>NW_010573847.1:0-815 GCF_000687285.1 Phaethon lepturus
GGGACGGCCGCTGGCACGTCCTGCCCCTGCCCGAGCCGAGGCTGACGCCGTGGCACGCGCGTTTAAAATTCCTCTCTTCCGCTTGCGAACCTCATTGGTATGAAATCCGGAACTCCTCTTATTAAACACCGTTAAATATTCTCTTCATTTCCAAAGACAAATATGAACAGAAACACAACCAAACATGTACTGTATTAAAATCATTGATTCACAATATTTAAATTTCCAGCTAGCCTCCAATTAGCAGGCTTTCCAATATTTGAACAGAAGACCATTTTAATGCAATTACAAACACATTTTAGGCATCTAAATTTTGTGCATAATTAGTTCCCTATTAAACTATTTATGTAGCCCTTTTTCCATCAGAAACAGAGAAAGCAGAACAATTTTATTCCTTACTGTTACAATAATTAACTATGCAAGTAGAACAGCATATTAATAGAGTATAATTTGTTTACATTTAAAAGAAAATTGTGTTAGATTAGCATAGCAAAAGACTATTTCCATATCCAGGCAGTAATATGCAGGCCTAATAGCAATTTACAGTGTAGTTAAAGAATATTATTAATAAAGTAATACAGTGTAATTCTGTTTGCCCCCACCATATTTCACAATGTCCTTAATTACAGCTAATTCCATCGAGACTAATTTGGGTGTTATTAAGCAGTAGACACAGGAATCTTAAACGCAACCTTTGTTAACGATGAAGGTACAAAGTTACGGGCAGCCCATTCCCACGGCGGAAAGTGAGTGCACCGCGCGCCGTGCCGGGGAGCCCGCTCCGCCCCGCGGAAGGGCCGACGCCGAAGGATGCG
>NW_010573848.1:0-814 GCF_000687285.1 Phaethon lepturus
CGAGCGCTGTACCGGCAGCGAGGCGCGCTGAGAAAATCGTTTCAGCGCGGCCCCGAGGAGCTGGAAGCCCAACTGCCGTCGGTTGAGTAACCCCGGCCCTCGAGCAAGGGCGCGGCGGCAGAAAGGGATACAGAGAAGTCAGTTTTGTACTGGCTAAGGGAGAACAAGACGCTTATTCCTCGGAGACGGAGGCGTCTGTCCTGCAAATAAGAGAAAGCTCTCACGCGAAGCGATCCACAGACCGGTGTCGGTCTGCCACAAGTGAGGTCAAGCACAGAAACGAACCCAAAAGCCAGGCTTACAACTGTAGCAAGCTTCAGCTTGGTGGGTGCTCATTTCCTTCTAAGCCACGGTAGCCAGTAAAACATTTTCCGTCATGAGAAACTAAGGCAGCAGGGAATTCATGCCTAAAACCCGTTCCAGCAGATTTCCAGCTGCGGCAGTCCTCCCTCGTCTGTGCAGAGTGAAGGCCAGCGGGTCGTTCAGGCGCTCCGCGGAGAAACGTGCTCAAAGCTCCCAGGACTTACCTGCGCCTCTGACGAACCTCCCTGTAGCTGAAGCGCAGTTCTCAAGGCTGCCCAGCATCAGGTCACGTTTGGGTAACGAAGTCGAATGCTGCAGGTCCCAAGCGTCTGGGATCAAACTGCTCTGATGCTCTGCCGTCACACCGCATCTTACATCCTAAACACACGTACAGCTGCACTGCTCAGCCCGCCACAGTAACGCTTGCCCCATTTCTTCCCCCCTCCCCAAAAGTTCGTACTCCCCAGACAGCAGCAAAGTCATCCGAGGCCCATTTTCCCCCCAACCCCGA
>NW_010573849.1:0-812 GCF_000687285.1 Phaethon lepturus
CCATGAAAGAATCCAAGGGAGGGAGGGAGGAAGAGAAGAAGGGAGAAAGGATTTATGCCCTTTATGTTATTTCAGTTAATTTACCTTTTAAGATTAAAGATTACTGAGATTAGAGATGCCTGCTTCAGGATTAGATTGACGAGTTTTTAATTTGTATGCACTGATTGTCCTTTGCCAGAAGTTATGATCTGCCACAATTATTTCATGCCAGCTTCATGCTGTAGAAATGTCTATTTCTGCCAACCTCTCTCCAAGCAGATAATATTAATAGGTTAAGTTATTTGGTGGGAAATAAACTCTGGTTTATAACAAATAGTTTTGTAAGTAAAAAAGTGAAGGGAAAGTAGACATTTAAACTGCAACAGTATTCAGTGCAGAGTGAATTAAAACAATTATGTTAATAATTTTTTACTTTCCTTTGTTAACTTGTATGATTTGAACATAAAGACAATATTTGGTTGCCTTAGTTTGTGATATTTGTATATCCAGTATAAAACTGAATGTTCCTATAGTTACGGAAAAGTAACCAGTGATAGTTTCTCTGTACCTCACCTGTGATGTTCTGGTAAGCACAAGGGTAGCTGACAGTCAAAAAGACTTCCAAATGTTCTGGTTTGGTCCTTCCTTTAATTTAATTAACATCTGGGGAGAACAGATGATGCAAAAAGCATCATGAGCAAGGTGGAAGGCTGCGGTACTTTGAGATTCTCAAAGGCATTCTTATAAGAGGCTTTCAACTGTGTAAATTGCTGTACTTTCCAGGTACTTCATTAGTGCTGTGACTGCTTACAACAGCAAGAGCTAAACTGCCT
>NW_010573850.1:0-810 GCF_000687285.1 Phaethon lepturus
AATTCCCATCGCAACGGTGCATTTGCAGTTCCCTTGAAGTCAAAGTCTGACAAATAAACAATATCTAGTTGTGATTGCTGGGGCCCAAAGCCTTTCTTTCCATGGGGCACAAGAGCCTTGTAAACAGAAAAGCTGAATGATAGTCACGATCTCTGTCCTTTTGCTGCAAGAGCTTTGCAGGCTGCCAGATGTAGCTTGGACTTTTCTTGCTGTAAGGAAGTGGTCGAGTGCCTACTGCTCAAGGCCTGAAAGTAATCTGGACATGTGAAGAGAAAGAACAAAAATAAAATAAAAATGAGCAAGTAACTCTATCCAGAAAAAGTCATCAGAGAAGGTGTATTAAAATCTCAGATGATGAGATTTAAAAACATGAAATAACTCTCCTCTTTTCAAACATTGGCAAAGCTTGTCATCTCCCCTCCAAGGGGTATTTAAGCTTTTGGCATCCAAGAACTTCCTGGCTTCTACATTTTAAAAATGAAAAATTGTTTAGCAAACCCTTCCCATGCAGGAAGGAAAAATACCAGCTTTTTGCGTTTATAAAACAAGAGCAGTGCTTTTCTGTACAACTATTCTACAAGTAATATTCGAGCATTTGTGCCAGTCTATGCTTAACCTGCTACAGAAAAGTTCTGTGTAGGTTGACGAACAGATTACCGACTGGTTTAAACAGGGGGCAGAGAAAATACCAGTTTACCCCAGTTCTTAGGACTCTGCAGTGCTAAATGAGTGCTGACGTGTTATTGCTGCTGAAGAGTTCTGATGCTCTTTGTTCAAATATGTTCATGTGAGTCAAACATCTGTCTCGTG
>NW_010573851.1:0-802 GCF_000687285.1 Phaethon lepturus
GTGCCAGTTCAGACCCCCGCCAGTTCAGAGGCCCTCCAGGCTGATACGTTTTTGAGGACCTCTCCCCTTCCTCCTCCGAGCAGATGTCCTTGGTTCCCCCTCCAAGCAGATTTCCTTGGTTCCCCCTCATGCAAACTGTGCTTCCTATTCATCCCAGGTCCTCCCGAGCATGCAACCATCTCTTCCATTCCCACTCAGGTGCACCCAGATCGCTTCTCTGCCTCATAGCTCACATGCTGATCCTTTTTGCTTCCCCCTTTGCATACGCAGATCCCCTCTACACCCTTTTCTGCATGATCTGATTCCTTCCACTCCCACCCAAGCATCCTTATAGACCCTCCATCACAGAAGCATTCAAGATCTACTCTCTTTCTCTCTCTGGATGTTCAGATCCCCTCCTTGCTCCTCCACACATGCTCCTATTCCATTTCCCTTGTCCCCTTCCACCTCCCTTTAAGTGCACAGACGGAGGGGAACGCAGAAAAGTGGGCACATGGCATGGAGTAGTCGGGATCAGAGAACGCAGAAGGCAACTTCTCTGAGTTTTATTTACAAAGCTTGTAGTTTTGGACTGGACAAGGAATTAGGGCTCAGGGGAAGATACACTTCACCCCACCCCTCTTCCATTTTACTGAGTTTACCTACAAATTCCAGCCTCCAGGTGGATCTGGGATGACATACACACACATTTACAGTTGGGTAAGTTGAGAAAAAACCTGTTGAATAATGTAGTTGAAATATGTCACAGAAATCACTAGGTCAGTCCATTTGGCAATTCTCCCCTTGCAGTCCTTGTCATCCC
>NW_010573852.1:0-814 GCF_000687285.1 Phaethon lepturus
AAACATAATTCATAGCTGGTATATTTTCCTTATTTTATTTAAGCTGAAATTGGTATTTGGAAAAGGTGAGTGAAAACAATCTCGTCACATTTACCCCTACTTCAAACCTTTGTTTGGCTGGAGAAGCAGCTTGTCACTGTGATGGGTTAGAACAACTTCATATTTAAACTCTTTTGTCCTTAGGCTCTACAGTTCAGTTTTACAACTATGGACTCAGGAATACAGTTTTTCTTTCTGTTTTAGGCACATTAGTCTGGTCTAAGCTAAAATCCAGAACTGTAGCACTCCAAACCCATGTGAAGTTTCTCCTATTCTAGAGAAAACCTCTGTTCCCTTAGTAAGCTCCATTCATAGTTATTTTGTATCACAAGAACAAAATAGGATCTATAGGTTTGTGGCAGATCCTCACTCTGGTCCTTAAAATATTTGCTTTGTCATATTTATCTTCTATTCTAAAATATTTAAAATAAGTCTTCATCAGAAAATAATGTTGCTACATGATTTCCAAGCCAAAATCATTAAGTTCAAGATAAAGAGTCTAAACATTTTCTTTAGACACCTGCTTTCTCACAAAGATGGAGCTAGTGCTCAAGTTGAGGTGCATTGCAAGTATTTTGTTTTAAGTCAAGTTTGTCCTGATTCAACTGGCTGGAGAAATATTAAATTTCAGCTTTGATACCTTTCTTGTTTGGGCAGTGTATATTAAATAGTGATGGAACTTATGTGACTTTATAGCTAACATATTTGTAGCTGTAGGCCTATTTTATTACTGACATATATTACTATAATTTATAAACCTATTGTTGTCAATTCT
>NW_010573853.1:0-816 GCF_000687285.1 Phaethon lepturus
GGATGACAGTACTTCCTAATTGGGATTTTCTCTGTTTCTTTTGTGAGTTTTTGGGTTCTTCAGCGTAGACAGGGTGAAGGGACATTTGATTAAGAAAAAGGTTTCTGCAGAAGAAGATGATTTTTTTCTTTTTCCCAGTCCAAAATGGCTGCAAGAAGCAGCAGTGGATTTAACTTTTTTTTAAGGGTGAGTCATGAGAAGAAACACTGTAAGGGTAGTGGTATGCTATGGCAGGTTGAGGGGAAGTCTAGGGAGGTCTCGAAGTATACGTTAGACAAACACTTGCTATGAACAGTATATAATGGGAGGAAATGGCTATTGAATGACCTTTAGCTCTGTCTGTATGATTTTGATATCCTATTTATCCTGAATGTGAAAGAGATTTTTAAATTGTTAAAATCTATGCATTTCAACATGTGTAATTTGATCAACTTGTTTGGTAATATTTTCCATGTACCCCCCTATATGTGGAAGACTTTGTTTGCGCAGGGGTTGATGTGAAGGTAGTTTGATTTCATTGAAAATATTTAGGGTTATGAAATGGAAAACTGGAGTTTGTATGAAAACATCTCAAACCTTGTAAGTCAAGTATCTCAGGATAGTTTAAAGGAGAAATAATGTTTTACTTTTAATTGTTTGGCATTTTACTCAATTGTATGTGGTGCAGTTTTTTTCCCTTTTGACACAGAGGAAGGTAGTTGATGTCAACATGGTAAACACAGTGTAATGTCCAAATGTCTTTGAGATCCACTATGTTATAAAGTGAGAACAGATCATTTGGGGAGGATTATTGGGGGTGGGAAATAGCGAAAATCC
>NW_010573854.1:0-788 GCF_000687285.1 Phaethon lepturus
AGCATAGATTTTGAGATCGACGTTCTTCTGTCTCCTGTGTGAACAGGCTGTAGCTCTGCTTCTCTCCCTGGTGCCCAAAGATGAAGTACTGTACATCCACAGAGGGGTAAGAAACAGAAGAAAACGCTGCATCATCATTGCAATTAACAATTACAAGATCGCCCACATTTTACAAACAGATTAAGGTATTAAAAAACAACAAATAACTTCTCATGCTCCCTCTGATGTCTGAACAAAGGGTAAAAGAGTGCAGGAGCAGCTTGCAGAAATGTAAAAATCTCAGTTCTTGGTGGGGTGAGCCATGACTTCACTGTGCTGCAAAGAGAGAACTGCCAGTAGATGCCCTGCAGCCATCCTTTCTGCAGGCTTGCAAGAGGTTTTACACCAGGGTGAAGCTGGCCCATGTCACACACTGTTGGAGAGGGTCTGGCAGTACTTCTGGAACGAGAAGCTTGGCTGCCATAATTCAGACAGGCCATCAACAGCCAGTTCCTCTGGGATAACTCAACATATGGAGTTATTTAGAGCCTCTGTCATCCACAGGCTGAGAGTCCTGCTACTTATAGGTACAGCAGAGAACCTCATCTCAAGGCAACAGTTAGATGCTGAGGCCTGGTACCACAGAAAAGGGATTCTTGTCAGTACTTACTGGAAACAGGTTCCAGCAGTTTTGTGCATGTGGAATTTATCATTTGTTATCACTCATCATTAAAGCCTCCTGTGGAGAATTAAATTGCTTAATCCATATTAGAAAAATATGTGGTGAGGTGGGTGTTGGTCTCTTCTCC
>NW_010573855.1:0-816 GCF_000687285.1 Phaethon lepturus
CTTTCCAACCCAGACCATTCCGTGATTCTATGATTAGTGAGGACCTGATCCTTCACTTTGAAAGACCCAGGTGCAAAGACACTGATGCTGGAGCTGCATATCAGGGGCCACCACACAGCTGTGATGTGCTTTGTGGGGAGCAGCATCTCTGCTCAGATCACTCGAGCCTGGGACACACGCCCACATTGGCCAACAGCTGGTGACACTGAGCCAAGCTGTCCCTGCTCCACCTCGTGGGGCCAGTCCCACCTCCAGGCTCTGCTCTACCTCAGCAGCTCCCTGTGGGCAACACCGCCTTCCTCAGCCCTGTGCCCTGCTCCTTCCCATAACAAATCTCACAGAAGCTTCACCCAGTCAAGCCCTGCATTTGCTGGAAGCCCCTGAACGTATCTCATCAGTGCAAATGAGAGGAAGAGAGCGGGAAGAGCCAGGAGCAGAGGTGCATTACAGCTTAGGCAAACACCCAAGAAGGTGTTGTCTCATTGCTCACCACGTCTGACAAAAACTACTAAAGCTTTATTAAACTTTAGGAGTAACAATAATCCATCACAGCACTGCTGTCATTAATCCTTGGTAATTGTTTCTATAATTAAAAGCCCCATTGTGTCTTGTCTCTCTAATATGATTTATCAGGTAGGGAGCACTCTTGCATGAATGATGCATGGCTGTTGGGAGGACATCTGCCTCTGGGCTGCTTGCATTTGAGAGAAACGCCCGGTGCCTGCCTTCAGCTCATGCTCTTCCCTCACCATCCTCATCCCTCGTGTGCACCTCAGGCTATTTAACCCCAGCATGAAATCCCTGTGCTTGAGACAC
>NW_010573856.1:0-816 GCF_000687285.1 Phaethon lepturus
TAATATCTACACAGCCCATAGCACCAAAATCTGCAATCTCCCCCCGCTCATCCTCATCTGAGGAGGAACTTTCTTCCCGCATCAAAGTGGACAGTAGAAGCTCCTGAACAAACAGGCTGCAGTCTGCCCGTTCGCTTTCCATTGACTGACGCTCTGCTTCCGACATCTTCGGATCATTCAACCTGTACAGCAGCAGGGGAAGAGAGGACAGGCAGTTGGTGAAAGCCCATTGCACGGACAACACTGCTAGTAGGTGCTGGAAGGCACTAGAAAGCCACTGCTTCAGGCTAGCCCTGCTTGCCCTTCCACAAGTACAGCTCTGGCAGCCTTCAACACCTCAGGATGACAGGCAGGCACTTAAGAAACCACGTTGTTGCTACAACAGCATTCAAAGTGGAGCCTAAAGCTAGAGGGAAATAAACTATTTGTGAGGTTTCCTGCTACTCAGGAGTGTTTTAGGGAGGGCTATTGCAATTTCCTAGACACTCATTACGTGCCCTTTTTTTTCCCTAGGTCAACTTCTAAGTTCAGATATGCCACAAAAAACATTACTGCACATGTAAAGCCCAGGGATACCCAAAGCACAACCCAACATTTATTCCACCACTTCTCCGAGGTTATAGTCCATGCCCCGATAGGCAAAGGAAATGGCTTGCTCCAACTCTGAAAGTCACCATCTGACACCTGCAGGTCCTTTGATTAAATTTTTCAAATAATGAGGTTTTGATTAAAAGATGTCACATGGTGTTATTTTGCACTTAGATAAAAATCAAACTGACTCAAATCCAGGTTTCTCAACACAGAGGCTGTTAAAAT
>NW_010573857.1:0-814 GCF_000687285.1 Phaethon lepturus
GAAAAAAGTAAATAAATCACAAAATACATAAAGCACCTGCCACCCTCACAGCTCAGGCTTAATTCCACACCATCATATGCTGACAATAGTCACTAGGAGTGTCTGGGCAGACTCTGCAAGCTTGAAGGCACAGTCAAGAAAAATGATGTATTTTATTTTACAAATAAAGCGCTGGAATTATTACTCATGAGCAATCAATAGCCATCCCTCACTGTCTGTTTCTACTAAGAGCTTAGCAACAACCTCAAGAGCATTTCCACTACCGGCCAGGGGCACCAAGCCATCTATATGCAGATCTGCCATAATATCCCAGATTCCATGAAGGGCTACATGCAGCACTTGAATAAGACACAGGAGAATGGATTTCTATGCCTGTCTGCCACAAATCTTGGCCAAGTTGCTCCAGTCCTGAGGCCCAGGAGATGCATATCTGCTACTGTCCAGCTGCAGATGGTAGCTCCTTACGGCACAGTCCCTCATTCCCTGTCAGCTCGGTGCTATACTTTCATCTCCTCACCCATCGAGCAGGCATAGTGACTTATACTTTCCTTAGAAAGTCTTCCAAGATCTAGTTACTGCTCAAAGTTAGGATATGTGCTCTTATACAGACTACCGGAAAAAGCATTTTGTTCCTTAAAACACTACTCTGGACCAAAGCGAGGTCACAGTGAGAGCACAGGACTGTGCGACAGGCTGATAAGCCTGCTGTGCCGGGTCGCATAGCCGGGCGTACAGCTGCGATGGAGGGCACCTTCCCCTCCACCCCAGCCTGCCCTCACAGCAAGTAGTTTCCAAGAACTGTATCTCAGGAACT
>NW_010573858.1:0-815 GCF_000687285.1 Phaethon lepturus
TCATTTAGCTGAAAGCAAAATGAATTCTTTGCCTAAATATTCCCAAAAGAGGGGTAAGGCAGCATTCCAGAAACTGCAATACACTCTCCTGGGGGAAAAGTGAAATATTAAAAGGTTTTACCATCATACTAGAGCAGATAATTAGGCAATTATGACTATTAACTTTGACAGAGCACCAGGCTTAAATGCATTGGATTCCAGAGTTTGGATGTAGATAGCTAGGGAAATAGTAAGGTCTTTGGTGAGTCTGAGAGCTCACTTAAGACAGGTTAGCAATGAAGAGCTAGAAGGTGTGAAAATAATTCCCATATATATGTAAGAAACAAGGAATGCTTCTGGAAAAGACACTGAGTAGTAAATTTCTGTTCAGCAAGAATGTAGATATTATTAGAAACATTTATAAGAATTGCTTCAAATCTACTTAGCAGTGCATAATTTCAGCAGTTCAGAATGAAGTTGGGTTCTTAAAACCCAGGTTAGTTAACTAATCTGATTTCCTCCTGTTACTGTGAGGTTTCAGGAGCTATTTAATACAGTCAAAATAAGATGAAAAACTCTCTAAATCCTGAAGTCTCTCGTCAGTAATTGATTGCCACATGGATGTGTATGGGATACATTTCTACTTTCCCCCAGGGCATACCAGATCAGGAGTATGGGTGACATGAAAAGAACAGCTTCAACCAAACTACTACTGTGATAGATAAGCAAGCAATGACCAGAAGATGGAGGAGAGATATAAACTCCATTCAGCCTTTGTGCTAGTCCCAAAACTGTATGTGTGAATGGAGAAGATTGTTCTATGTCAGCAAATGCAG
>NW_010573859.1:0-816 GCF_000687285.1 Phaethon lepturus
TAGGAAAACGCGCAGGCACCGACCTGCGCCAGCAGCAGAGACAGAATCAAGAGCGGAGGCCCGACTCCGGCGCGGGGCCTGAGCATTACGGAAGGAGAGCCCAGTCCGACAGCCTCCCAAGTTTGGTTTGAGCCTGTGCCTGGTGACATTCGGTTCCTGGGGATCATTGGTGAGCACTCGCAGAGCGGGATGCAGGCCAGATGACTCCTGAGCCACCAGCAGGGACGTTGGCGGGGTCCATCCACCGTAGGGATGGACCTCCTCCATCGCACCGTAGGGAGACGGCCAAAGCGCGAGCGGTACGCACACGGGCAGTAAATCCAGCGCTTTCCCAAGATGCTGGACCTCTATGCACGCATGGTAAGTCCTGGCACGCGGGAAGAGAAAGACGGGGAAAGGAGAAGGTTATTTTCTATCATCCCCAAAACGAAAAAAAGCGAAGCCGTCTACAGAGAAGCAACTGTGCTGAGTGACTGGCACGGACATGTATGGTCTGTATGAAGTGATTTTCGAAAATAGGCACCTTAGGGGAGATAGTTTGTTTGCTTTTGGAGGCTGGGTTACCAGGTACAGTGTGAACGCCTTCGGTGCAAATTCCATTAACTGAGCAAGACAGTTATTTAAAAAGGTTAAGAGGAAAGAACAAGGCTTGTAAGTTTAAGATCTGTTTTGGAAAGACCACTTCTGTGAATAAAAGTATTTCGATAACCAAATGTTTACCTTTCGCCTCTGCTGATTTGAACTATCTGTTCAAAAACCATCTCTAGACTTACTCGGTAAAACAATGGCGGTTCTGCGGTGACCTCCGTTCTTGCT
>NW_010573860.1:0-817 GCF_000687285.1 Phaethon lepturus
CCCCCCCCATCCCCCGCCTTCTTTAGGCTCTTTAACTCTCTAAGGTGTAGGATTAGCTTTTGACAACTCAAAAAATAATAGCAAAACTACAACAGAGCTGTTTGCAGCAGGGGAAGGAAGCCTATGCAATCACTTTCAGGCTCACCGCTAACGCCCAGTGACAACGTTAAAGCACACATGCCCATTCTGTAGATGACAGCATTGGCATTTGCCCACCGTTTGCAAGGCAGATGCAGTGGTTGCCACTTGGAAAGTGTTTGTCCACTTACCAGCATGAAAACACCTGCTTCTCAAACTGCTGGTGTCTGAAAAGACTGGAACCTGACTTTCAGAGATTAATGGAAATTACTTGCAGGGACAAAATTCTCTGTCGTTGCAGTTGCCTGCCAGAGCCAGCAACGACCAGTGCTGCACACAAGTACGTACGGCTTTGCCTCCCAACACTGTGCTCCACCACCTGTGGGATGAGGAAGCCAACCTCCAAAGCACTTGAGAAGAGTAGTAGTGGGAAAAGGGAAAAAGCACGGTGGACTCAGCGAGGATAGAAGGACTGATAGATTTGAGATAGCAGATAGAAACTATTTTTTCTTGTAGGAAGAATGTTTATTCTAGATAATGCCACAGATTAAACCCCTCTAGCAATATCAATACTGTCTACACCACCACAGTGGTGAACGTTTAATTTCATTTCTGCTGCTACAAATATAGGCCAATAAATTTGACAACACATCTGTTATTTACTTGCACTCAACACTGAAGCGTATTCATGACATTTACTTTGCCAGTTTCAAATTTAACAGCTTTACTTTTATTTATA
>NW_010573861.1:0-818 GCF_000687285.1 Phaethon lepturus
AGCCCCTGCCCTGCCTGCCCCGGGCGTGCGGAGCGCTGTGCTGGCATCGCGTTTAGCCATCGGGGAAGTAATGCTGGGGTGGGCAGGAAGAGGTCCGCAAAAGGGGAGAGGGTGGAAGATAATGCTGGAAGGTGGATTGAGAGAAAGATGTTAATAATGGCGAATGGAGGCTGTATGGAAACGGAGAAATGGAGAAAAACCTGGGCAATGAACAAGGAACAGATGGAGAAATAGATACTAAAAAAAAGGAAGAAGAGAAGCATGAAAGGCAACAAACAATGACAACTGATGTTTCAGCACCTTGTAATTGGTGCAATGGGGAGGAGGTCATCTGCATTCCTCACGGTGCCTAGGCAAAAGGACACATCCCCCTTGCCAAAATCCACAAGGCAATAGAGCTGTTGCAGCCGGAGACTGCCAACACGTTCACCATCACTAGTAGCTTCAGCGGTACAGATGTACCTCGCTACTGTCCAGAGGTCATGCTGTTATGGCCCATCGGAGTGCAATTAAAGCGCATTTCAATACGGTTTGCAGTTTGCCTTGTTTGACCTTTTGAGTGTTTCTGCATCTCCGACGTTGCCTCCTCTGTCACAGTTCCGAAGAAATTCGGCGTGCGAGAGCTGTGTTCTTTTGCCGTTGCCGTACAGCCTAAGCCTTACTTTCGCTCTGACTTTCTCTCCCTCCTCCGTTTCCCTATAGCTTTTCCATTTCCCTCGCCTGCCTCCCTGCCCGCACTGCCGCGTGCCTCCCTCCGGCCTGCGCTCCCCACTCTGCGCGGAACGGGGCAGCCTGCGGAAACGCTCGCCCGCCCCTTC
>NW_010573862.1:0-806 GCF_000687285.1 Phaethon lepturus
TTATAATTGTTTTAGATCCTTGTTTCAATACGGAGAGCAGTCCTGCAGTGTCACAAGGTAGGCTGCTACACTTGGGAGAAGCTACTTTCTCTAGTCACTTTGGTTACCGGCTTTGTTGCCCTGGTCCAGACTCTTCATTCCTCTGATCAGCTAGCCTGCTTACAGATGAGCTGACAGCCTCCTGGGTCACACCAGCAGTTGCATGCAGCTTTGCTGAAATGTGAGTTAGCCCAAGCTGTGTTCTTTGCTGCTGTGGCCTATTGGCTTCAGGCAACTGAGTTAAGGTCACATAAAACCCCTATCTAAGGATTCTATATGGATGTACTCATGCTATCCTCAAGTACTGACTTTGGTTTGAAGTCTACCGGTGCCACTCACCATCTAACACTTCCATTAATGCTAACTGTGGTGCTTGTCTGCTACCTTGTTCTCTCATTATGAATGGCACAGACTGCTTGTAGACTGTGAAGTGCCCTTGCCATAATCTTAAAATGTATAAACTTTTTAGTAACTTCTTGTTTTCCTGTTAAGGAAGTGTAAAAATATTTTCTCAGCTTGAAGCTTTTAGCCATCCACATTATACTACTATGAACACTGACTTACACCTCACAACTGTGGTTTGCTTATACAAGCCTGGGAGACGCCAGGCATCTCCTGTTTGGAGTCCCACAGGGGTTGCCTTCAGTGAGCTGGAAGTGCTGAGGGTTAGGAGATGCTCTCTGAAAGGTAGAAGCTGGTATTTTTCACATAAGTTTACAAATGTTTACCAAAAAAATGTTTCTGGGGCCGGTCTTGTTCAATATCTT
>NW_010573863.1:0-817 GCF_000687285.1 Phaethon lepturus
TGTCCACCTCAACCTCACTACATGCTTATTAACATGTTATGACAGAAATCACAGATTGTTTTCAGCTCTCAGTATTACCATACACAGATATTTTTAATGTAATGAAGTCAAGGCAATTCTATCTTGATTAAGATCTGTGAAATTTGATGATCAAAATCCAAATTGCCCATCAAGCACGTGTCAGTCACATACAATGTGTTACAATTGAGTCAAGCTCATATACACCACCTCTTAAACAATAAAAGGGTGTGCTTCACAGCACTGAGGTTATACAAATATCTGTGTCTAAATTTGTGTATGTTTTATCTAATATAAAGCACAAGTATTGTGTCATGCACACACACAGCATTTAATTTCTTCAAGTACATTCATATTTGTCATAACATTCATTTATATAGCTGAGAGAAGGTTAAACATGTAGATTTCACTGCCAAAGAGAGAGTAACCATTATATCCAGCAAAAACCTTCAAAAAGTATCATAGATATCAGATCTCACTTTGAGAAAAGTGTAAGCATTTAAGGAAGACAAATTAACAATAGCACACTCAGGCACCAGCAACATGGTTTTTGGAAGGCAATTAAGAATAACAAAATCTAGAGCAACCCATACCCTCTGTGTCAAGGTGTTCAACAGCAAAACCAGCATATTATTAACTGAGTATCTCACAGTAGGATATGCTTCAAGATCTCTAAGAAAGTTACTTTATCCTGCAAGTATTATCCAGTCCCTTCTTACAGCTGATGAAAAACTTTCTTGATTAACCGGAAGGATTTCCCACTCTAAAGGAAAATATGCCACATTCAAAATGAAACAAT
>NW_010573864.1:0-816 GCF_000687285.1 Phaethon lepturus
TATGCAAATGTCAATAGACTTGCAATAATATAGAACTCCACTTATTTTGACATTAAACTTAAATGATAAAAATTTCATAGAAGAGGCATGTTGGCAGAACTTAGAGATAATACATGCTGAATTTCATATTTTTTATATTTTCACTTTTGAAAGATTAAATCACATCCATTGTCCATGGTCTGTCATACCATGTTAGGAAAGACATAGGTCTTGTGCATGATGCTAGACAAGGTGCTTCAGAGACTTCTGTATCGAAGTCCCTCACAGATGCAGGACTACTGCATATCTCTTAATAGAGGTAATTTGAGTAGGACATGGCCAAGGAACCTATGACTACACAGATCCAGAATTTACTTAGATTTTTGTAAAGGATGAGAGTATGTTTAACCTTCCCCGAAAGAAAATACAGTTTTAGTTCCTTCTGCTTTACGTTGAACTGTAGAAGTAAGTTTTTCTATAAACTTAATGAGCTAGAATGCTAGTAAATCTGAAGCTTTTTTAATGGGTTTTTGAAAGATGAATATGTTTCTGAGGAAACTATCTGAACTTGCCTCCAGCTAATAACAAAAGGTTTCTGGAGAAAAAGACTGCATTGCATTTCAAAGGTTATGGTACTAAACGCTCTAAAAGTGACATATTTAGGAATATTTAGCTGTTACATTTTTACTCACCCTTGCTGTCAATTCTTTAACTGAGTGTAGGATGAAAGAAAACCAAAATGTTTGGTTGGAACAAAAATAGCTCATTCGTCTTTTCAGCAAAAAGTTCTTATTTTTCTGTTTGTTACAAAAAAAAAAAGGCAAAAAAAAAAAAAAA
>NW_010573865.1:0-818 GCF_000687285.1 Phaethon lepturus
ACTTGAGTTTCATATGTCTCGAAGCTCGGAAGGAACCTGGAGCGTTCAAGTCTGGAAGGAATGAAAACGATGATGTGCAATCACGTCCTTCACAAAAGTACTTAGAAATCAGTAAATACGTGTGACCGCTAGCTTTTAATCCTGCTTTTCCAGCAGGAGGCTGATGGTCTTACTGGTGTAACAAAGCAACTGCTGTTGGTCTGGTGCTTGAAAGTTAGGCGTGTGCAATACTTCTTAGCCGTGATGCCTTCTGCTCCCGTCTTGCCAAGGTAGCAAATGCCACCCAGAGAGTCATGTTAAGGGGAAGTTCGCAGGTAGCTGACTGAAATACGTGCTTTGCTTCTGTGAATGTGAGAGTGGGAGCTGTGACACTTGACATATCGTGTCTGAACAAAAGTTTAATTCTATGGGTTTTTATTTTTTCTTATCATCTCCTAATTTATAAAAAAGGAGGAGCCGCCTCCAGAGGTGGGCAGCCCCTTGGGTGCGGGCTCAGCTGTCCTCGGTTGGCATTTAGGGACATTTCGGAGTATGTCGTATAGAGTGCGGGACTGATAATGCGTTCTCATAGGTGACTGTACCTGAAACAGTTTATGTGCAGCGGTTCAAAATTACAAATTCATTTCATGTAATGATGATGATTGATGTAATTTGATGAAGTATAACAAGGCAAGGCTTGGTTTTGGACACTCCCAGTAATATGTCCAAGTGAGATAATCACTGTGGATGTCTGTCCTTGGTTTTCCTTCGCCTTTTGCACAGATTTCCCATATTTTGGGTAGGTGGGAAATGAGAGCATCCCAGCTGCCATCATTCCT
>NW_010573866.1:0-817 GCF_000687285.1 Phaethon lepturus
AATGGGCATCACTTTGCATGACTATGATGCAAACTCACAACTCTGTTTCCGTGGATTTTTTTTTTTTCTGATTTCCTATGACATTACTGGCTAATGTTTAATTTGCAAGTTGGGGACATCATATATCATGAGAAAGACAGCAGGTTACAGTTGGCAGCAAGTGGGAACATGAATGATTTAGTTCTGAAATGCTCTTGTCAGATATTTAAGCTACGTTAAGAGGTTTTCCATTATAATAATTTCTCTCTCATACATTTAGCAACATGATTTTCTAGCACAATACCAGAATAATAAAAGTAATTTTTATGAAACACTCTCTCCCACAAATGGCATGCAAGTTTGGCTCCTCTTTATACAAAGATCTATTACTGCCTATTTCAGAACTTAAAGGCTTCCTTACACTGAAATTGATGTCAGTAGTGTCTGGAGAGTGAATAATTTGTGGAGTAAGAAGAAAGCAAGCCTACTAAGGAGATCTAGAAACATCTTCCCCTGGAATGTATTTGTTTGTATTGTATCCCTGCAGCCCAACACATTTCAAAAAACAAGATAAGCGTTCTCTAGAGTTATCCTTATACAGGTATTCATGCCAGGAGTAGAAAAGGTGATTTAATTGTATCTTTAAGAGCTCCCCCATCACTATCTTCATTTTCAGTATGAAGGCCAAATTCAGAAACTTCACTGAAGCTAGTAACTTCACATGACTTATTTCTTAACAACCGATTCAAACAACTGTTTATTTGCAAGCTTATTGTCTTTAACGTCCCATAACATTAACCCATCAGGAGCTTTGCTGAAGACTGTGTGAGTGCAACGT
>NW_010573867.1:0-815 GCF_000687285.1 Phaethon lepturus
TTAGCCGCTTCATGTCTTCTTTGGGAGATCAAGCCTCATGGCTTTGGTAAGATGCTTATGTCGCGGGATGTGCAGTTTTTAATCCATTGCAGACAGAAATAGACTGTAGCGCCAGAGTTGCTGGGGGAGCCTAGCAGGTCTTCTGGGACCTGCCTGGTGACACTGATGTGCTGGCTGGGACCTCTGCTCACCAGTCTTGTGTGAGTCTTAACCACAGATGTCAGCACCTTGATGCTGAGGATTGCCCGGGTGCAGCCTGCTGGTTTTTCTTTACTGTAGAGAGTGTCTCCAGGTCTGTCTTGAGCCCTGGATCCAGTACAGAGGGCCAGACGGGAGGGGGGAACACATCTCCTCCTGTGCCGAGAGATGGCTGCAGGCTCAGCCGATGTCCGGAAGGGCCACGTTTGTTGAAGGCCTTTGCTCAGCTGATAGGGGTCAGGTTCTAAGTGTCTCTCCCAGCTGCGAGGTGACTCCTGGCAGCAGCTGTCTGCCTCTTGCAGGGCCCAAGTGCCTGCTGTATCCCACCACCCCAGCCAGAAAGCCTGTGAAAGTCAGTAAGAGCACAGGCATTGGTGGGCCCATCACCATGGAAGGCCCAATTGCTTCCCCTCAAAAGGCTGCTTCCCCTCCGAAAAACAAGGTGCTGTGGGTCAATCTCCTCCCCACTCGGAGAGAGAAGGAGGAAAGACTAAAAACTGTCCAGGCTCAAGAACTGCATGCCTGGAGATCCTGCTCTCCCCACAGGAGTGCACGAGTCTGCTTTCCCTTGGGAGTGAAGAAGTTGCCTCTCTCCTTCCTTTTGCAGAGGGAGAGGT
>NW_010573868.1:0-820 GCF_000687285.1 Phaethon lepturus
TGAACTTTCAGTTGTTCTGAGCATCTCTAACATAGGACAGCGAGATGGCTTTGAGAGCTAGCGTAAATTTAGGAGGTATTTATAAAAGGTGCTGCCTTAGCATGCCCGGTAAGCGTTCAGCCACGAGTACACACAGGGTGCAGGGGCAAGACCATCCTCTCCAGATCTCTGCCATTGGGTTGGTTTAGCACCAACACTTGTTTAGTTGCTATTTTCTCTGGTGGCACTGGAGCATGGTTCCGGGCGGTCGCTGTCAGGGTCCCTGCCGAAATCCCTCCCAGAGGCTGCAGGATTTGACCTCCGGCTCTCAGCCAGATTAGCAGGAAAAGATGCTCTTTGTTCCGGACAGGGAGCGAAGCTGGAAGTTATTGAAGCCGTTTAATCTCCTGGCTAATCGTTCGCATACTCAATTACCTGCCCTCCTCGGCACTTCTGCTATCTAGCCTGGCTGAAACGATTTCTGAGAGCGAGGAAGAGTGGCGTGCTAAGCGCTGCCTATATTTTGGTGCATTTAGTTATCAATATGTGGAATTCTGTCCAGTCCTGGACGTGAAAAATCCCTATCTTATCTGGCCTCTGCCAGGTCAACATTACTCACAATTCAGACACCATTTACCCTGCAGGGCTGAGACCTGTGTGATGCCTGGCTCTGACCAGTACTATTATTCACTTACTCTTGAGAACACTCTAATTAATCAGAAATACATGTTAACACCCTGTCTTCTCTCCCCTGCCTCCATCAAAAATCCCCACCAGCCACCCAGCTTCTGAAAACCACTGGATTAAGCCCTTACTGAAGTTAATGGGAAAAAGCTCAGCA
>NW_010573869.1:0-818 GCF_000687285.1 Phaethon lepturus
AGTGTAAGCTACAACAGAAACATTGAAAAATACTTTTTAGATTTTAATTGTTTGTATCTTCCATTTATAAAAGAGACTGGCTTTTTTATTTTGTATTAGCAGAAATGAAAATGAATTATCCATTATGTTGTAATGTCCTATAAGAAGATGGGTGCCATTAAATCTTCTGGATAAAGGGCTGTTAAAGAAACATTTTGAGGACTGGAACTTTCATGCAAGAGATGTAATCTTGGATTGAAATGCATTAAACAATCTGTTGAAAATTCGTCTTTTTAATCACTTAAGTATGGTATGTTTCCTATAACAGTATAATGCCAGTATGCAATCTTATCTCTTTTTGTCACATAAATTTTATCTTAATCATAGAAAAATCTTAATGAACACTGAAACATAGAAAGTAATAATTTTACAGTTAGTTCATCAAAGTAAAAAAAAAATCTTTTTTTAAAATTTCAATTGATTCTCAGAAGTTCATATACAATGCTGCTAAATTATTAGATTAACAGTTGTCATAATTTCTTCTAAAATACTTCAGAATATTTAAAAATGTTTGTTTTTTAGCTTTATTTCTGCTTGATGCTACAATTATAGGAAGAAGAATAAGTGTAGATGACGGAAATGAAACTGCTTTATTGTCCTTATTTGTAACAGGAGCATTATTTAGTGCTAGCTTAGATAACAGATATACTTTTTCTGTATGCATTAAAGCCAAATAAGTTTCTCTGCAGGCTGAAAATAACTCTCGAGAGTTGTCCATTACACTTTTAGGCTTCTCTGCTAATAGTTTTTGTAAAATTAATTTTATGGTTTCATCCACA
>NW_010573870.1:0-818 GCF_000687285.1 Phaethon lepturus
GTGCGAAAACTAAATCATAGGAGCCAACCGGTTACTTGAAGGTTACTTGCACTACTGAGAAGGCTTCCAGGGCTGGCACCTCTCTATGAATGCATGGCACCGCGTTGCTTTTTAGTTGTTCTGTTCAGTCTTGTGTTATTCCACAGCAATAAAACTGCAATTTAAAAATTGTGCACTGATCTTTTCCACCAGTTCGCACAGTACAAATCTGCTGAACTAATAGCAGTCGAGACAAGGCAGTTCTGTAGGTTCATCAGCCACTGAATGACGTTCAGTGTTTTTCAGGTACTGTGTCTTGTGTATGTTGCTAGCATTAGAGTGCTCCTAAGCCTATGTCTTTATTGGACCTTTAGCTTGAACAGATTGTTCCCTATGCACAATTTATCACATAAATCACTGTTTATGAATAAACACCTCTCACCCAACCCAAGCAGTTTCTGCAAAGGCTTGATCTTTGCAGCACTAAAATCCAAGTCAGTTGATTTTGTCAGACTATTAATGTTTCAGTAGGGATGCAGACAAATCCCTTTAATTGCTGATTTTCTTCCACTGCCCTCCATCTGTTCCCTTCCCTGGTACTTGAAAGATTATACCTGTGGGGTTTTTCCCTAGGGTTTTCTGGAGCTGAATGGTAGAGTACTAAGCTTGCTGATGCACAAAGGTGCAGGGACAGAACCCAGCAATTTTTGTGGGCCAGCTTGGCCATGGCTTTGCCTCCAGGCTTGTTTGCTGCTCAGTCCTGAGCTACCTGTCTTGGGAAGGCTTCAGGTCAGATACAGGAGCAGCAGCAGATCTCAGGACCTCCCTGCCTGATAAGG
>NW_010573871.1:0-814 GCF_000687285.1 Phaethon lepturus
CCTCACTACCAGAGGGGCGTGTTGAGGCTCGCGGCAGCACCGTGTTCCTCCCATTCTCATCACAACACCATGCACTTTGGTCGCACGCTTTGGACCCCGAGCAGCAGGAGACACATTTCCAGAACATGCTGACTGTCCTGAGAGCCCCCTGAGATGTGGGAGTGCCAGGAAGAAGGTCATGCCTAGGGCAACGGCTCTTGGGGCTGCCTGGAGCTGTGTACTGGGGTACAGCCCAGTGCTCAGAGACGGTTTTCCGGGGCAGGGCTGGAGCTGCCCTGGCCGCAGGGCAACTCACCCTTTGTGGGACACAGGCCTGCACACAGCACGCACTCCCGGCTTGGCCTCACGCCAAAAGGCTGACACACGGCCAATCCAAAATTAGAGTGTGACTCGCCGTGGCTAGGGAGAGTCTATCCCAGGAAGCTTGCTACTGAGGGCATTCCCTTGCCCTCCTGGGACGCGTCCCAGCTGCCTCCCTGTCTGCAGGGCAGGGAAGTGCATCACCTCCTCCATGTCGTCTGAGAGCTGGTTTTGTACCCAGGGCCCTGCTGAGCACATCCCCTCCCTGAGCATCCTCCGGCACGTGGCAACGCAGGGTCCTGCCAGCCTTCCCTCCTCGCGGAGCTGGGGGAAGTTTCCTTGCCTCCCCAATGGTGCTGGGCTGTACTCCAAGCTGCAGAGGCTTCTGGCGTGTGGGAAAGGAGGTGCGCTTATGCCCCAGTGTCCGGCAGAAGACGTACCACATGGGACCCAGGGATGAGTCCCCGCCAGAGCGGGGAGATGTTTTCTGCGACCCTTTCTTTCCCTCTTTCCC
>NW_010573872.1:0-820 GCF_000687285.1 Phaethon lepturus
CTGAAGATTTTTCAGGCAGACTTTTCACACCTTTCATTGAGGTGCATATATGTCATTGTGGAGAACAGAGAGCATCGCTTTGAACTGTTAATTTTAGCTATTGCAGAGATTGACTGTTAGCTAAATCAAACTATGACTTTGTTTTGCTGAGATCAAGATACTTCACCTTATTGAGCAGCTTGGGGCAGGATTTTAACAGCTCAGAGAGCAAATGGCTCTTGACTTGGTGTAGGCTTTCGTTTAAATAGAAGTGCAGAACAAACTGCAGAAAGTACCATCTTTCCAAAGCAGAGAAAAAGAGTGAACTAGGGATTCAAATTCTGTTCCTGTGGCCAGGTCCTTTGAATAATCTGGAATCAGAACTCCAAAGCGATGGTAATTATTTTTCGTGAAGCCAAGAGATTATTAGCATAGCATCATAAAGCAGAGAAGAAGTAATGATAGCTGTGAGGAAGAGGAAGGTGAGAACGGTTTGTAGAATTGTATTTTAAGTGTAACTTGCACATTTTGTAAGGATTGACATTTGCCATTTTATTGTGCTGTGGTTTTAGTGCAACAGCCTGACCCAAATCAACCAAAGCCTGAAGGAGATCAAATGAATGTACTTAAAGGTGAACCCTTAGGCGTGGTAACCAACTGGCCGCCTTCTCTGCTGGCTGCCCTGCAGCGCTGGGGAACTACCCAGCCGAAAGCACCTTGTCTGACGGCATTGGATACGACTGGGAAAGCGATTTATACGCTCACCTATGGTAGGTATTGGCGATAACTGTAAAGAAGAATTAGGCCTTCATTGTGGAACGAACGATTTGCTGTACTTAAG
>NW_010573873.1:0-821 GCF_000687285.1 Phaethon lepturus
TCAACCCATGAGTTTTCCCACTTTTACTCTTTTGATTCTCTCCCCCCATCCCGCTGGGGAGGAGTGAGCAAGCAGTTGTGTGGTGCTTATTTGATGGCTGGGGTTAAACTACAACAAGTTTTGTACAATAAGTTCAAATGAAAATGTTTCCTGCAACAAAAATGTGTGTCTTTTTATAAACATATTTCCTTTTTTACTGGAGAAGAATTTGGTCAGTACTTCTCATATTTTGATACTCTTGATGTATTTGTTATGAATGGTCGCAGGAAAAGTAGATAGACCTTTGACTAGTGGAAATGGAAGATATATTATTGTTTTCATTACCAATTGCAAGTGTTAGAACAAAGTAATATATTTTCCTTTAAAGGGATATTAGTTACCAGGTTGTAAGTGCTGTAATAAAAACTAATATCTGTATGGTGTGTCATTAATATAAAGATAAAGCATTAAAAATGAAAATTCCAACGATACTTTAAGGTTTTTTTCCTTGCATTTTTCTCTGCTTAGCCAGTGAGAGCAGGCCAGCGTGTTGGACCTTTTTTAAAATCTGTTTGGTTTCACTTACTCGCTTTTATGGAGTGAGACATTTCTTAGAAATACAGCAACATTAGGGGCCTCATGAAATATGAACTGCTCTTTTTTCTGAGACAGTTTAAAATAATCTTGATTTTTGTATTAACTTTATGTTTTTGCTTAAAAAGTTTTTATTAGATCCAGAATTTAGGCCTAAGTTATCCTGACACTGTCCCTTTAAGAAAATGTCAGCATATAAGGCCAAGTAATGTAAGCATAATAAGGTCAAGTGCCTGGTCCTGCACTTG
>NW_010573874.1:0-820 GCF_000687285.1 Phaethon lepturus
CTGTTTGCCAGCCCAAGGAATAAGTTTGTGGTGCTTGTGAACCAAAACCACATATGAGAGCACATTGCTTACCCACTGCCAGTGTGCTGTCTTTCAGTTTTTGAAGTTACCCTATTTTGCTGGACCATGTTTAAATCATGGTATCGTAATTGGTACTTGAATTGCTAATCAAGCATAGCCTCTTAGTATTCAACTAGTGATAATTTGAGTGACCTTTTTCATGTCAACACTTCTATCGTAGGCATTTGATAATAATACAGCTTACATGATTATCAAAGGGAGCACTAACTACGTCTCTTGACTTCCAGTGCAAATACAGGTGACGGTCTAATGACTTAATTTAAATCTCTGGCAGTGATATTTTTATCACTTAATTTTGTCACTGTTTAAAACAATGAAAGACTTGGTAATAGCTAAAACTGAAATATTTCACTAGTGAGGACTGTCTTAGAGTGGTAGAATTCCTTACTGAGTAGATTTCTGAAATATGTAGCAGTTCTGTTAGCCTCTGGAGACTCATACTGAATCCTGATTCGTTTTGATTTTTACGATGCTTTCATGAAATTACTGCTTCTGTGGCTATCATTTAGCCTGATCTGGTATGTTGATGTTCAGTTTAAGACCCTCTGCTACAAATGAGAACCATTTTGTCTTACAGTTAAAATCTCTCCTTGGGTAAGAGATTCCAAAGCTGTTTTTATATCTGAAACCTATACAATTTGGTGACAGCCTTAGTCTGCATACTAGTTGTTCTAACTTAATCACTTCCTGCAAAGACTTAGTCTGTTTTGAATCCCTCAGCTTCTCTTAAAAAAAAAAA
>NW_010573875.1:0-816 GCF_000687285.1 Phaethon lepturus
ATCCTGGCAGAACAAGCCTGAGCAGCGTCAACTGGGAGGCCTTGTACACTCTGTTCAGAGGCTGTGCCCTTCTGCTGGCAGTGGCCATGGGCTGTTCCTGGGCTACAGGTCTCAAGGGTTGGGGTGTAGGAGCACCACCCTGGGCACGTGGTTGGAAGGCAAGGTTGGGCTCAGGTCCCAGGAGGACCAGAGGCATAATTCCCTCTGCTTTGTTCCTCCTGGCAGGAGTTGGGAATGCCTTGCACCAAACTCTTCTTTGGGGATGCTCTGGCTTTAGTGAAGGTGTTCTTCACGGGAAACATCTTCGTGGTGTGATCTGTTTGTGTTATGAGTGGTTTGGGAAGGTCTGTGTGGAGCCCTGGTGTGGATGCATTTGTGGTGCATGAAGAGAGAGCATTGCTAGCCAGGGATTGGCAAGAGCTTCTGAACACATGGGAGCCCACAGCAGCTGCAATCAGTCTGCACTGTCCTCTCATCTCCCCACTCTTTGCAAGTGTGTTTGTGGCCTTTTCTGGGAAGAGATCTGCTGTGTGTTTCCATCTTGGTCTTCAAAACCAAGGCCTGCAGCCAGAAATGACAGGCTTCAGGGCTTGTTCTGACCTGACAGCAGAAAAACTGCACAGTTGACAAAAGCAATGGAAGTTGAACTGTGTCATCGCGTGGACTGCCCCTTGTGCCACCTCCCAAAGGCCTGATGTGTCTCCTGTCTGCCTTCCTGGCAGGAGTGAGAACACAGGGACACTGTCCTCCTGACTTTGGAGCTATTGACTACTCTGTTATCTCTGGATGATCACAGAATCACAGAATCACTAGGTT
>NW_010573876.1:0-820 GCF_000687285.1 Phaethon lepturus
TATATATTTTTATAAATATATAAACTATATTTAGTTTCTACAGTGAGTATATATACATATATAAAAACACCAAATATTTGTACATATCTAGACATACATATGTAAATGGTATAGCTATGTATAAATATTTTTTTACATATTTGTACAGTCCTTTCTGTATACTATATATGTATATATTATATGCGTTGTATATAGGTGTATGTATTTTTAGATCTGAGCACTTCCTTTTCCAAAGGAAGTGGACAGCCAGTTACAGGGCTGCCTGGGAACATGTGGGTATGACGGTGTCAAGAAATGGTGATCAGCCAATCACAGAGCAGTACGATTATTAACAAAGTGACAGCTGCCTGCCATAAAACGGTGGCACCTTGACCTCAAATGATGGCTGAAACAAAATGGCAGTCCCTTGTGTATATAGGAAAAGGGCCTCCTGGGTGTGATGTACTTCCTGTTAAGCTGGTAGCGGGCATCTGGTCCTGCCAGCCAATCACAACAGCCCCCGTGACTGGAAGAGGGGAGTGGCTTCCAGGGCAAATGGCCCCTGAGGCTGCTGGGAGGCGGGCAGGACTTCTGCCAGAAGCTGGGCGCGGGACACCTGCCACTTCCTACTTTGTGTATTAGTGGTACCTAATCAAGTCACGGCCTTGTTCCAACTAGCCCTGGCCTCAGTCTGTGGGCTGAACAGGCAGAGCAGACCTGGGTCCTTACCGCATTCATCGGTAGTAGGTAATGTCTGTTTTGATTGTAAATGAAATTACAGTGCTTCTCATCTGCTTCCTAGCACTGTCCACATTGTCACAGAATCACAGAATCACAGAAA
>NW_010573877.1:0-819 GCF_000687285.1 Phaethon lepturus
ATGCATATACACTTCTGATCTCTGGGGACACCCATAAAGGCAAGATATTCAGGATGGCTTATTTACTAAAACTTGTAAGCAGAGATACACACAGTGTCTCCTGTTGCTCTTGTATAGGTATCTGTTGGAGTCCTGAAACACAGGCTCTTACTGCAAAGAAGGAATAAGAAGAAAAATGATTCTTCTTCTGGTAGATTTTCCTATAAAGGCAGAACCAAGCAAGATCTAAGCAAGAAGCATGCTGTCCAACACAGATGGTTTACAGCTCTTGATAACCAGTCACGGAGGACTGAATGTGGCATCTTACTTAGCTTGGATGAAATGGTGTCTATTTAAACACTGTCTCAAAGTTGGGACATCCAAGAATGATGTCTGGTTGTTGGGAGTGATTGCCACTCCATCCGCGCTGATACATATCTTGGCCACGGCAGTCACCTCATTGCCTTCCCATAAGCAAAGCTAGTAACGGGGTCCTGAGTATTTTACTGACACTGTCTACTCTTAGGCAACAATCTGCTTTGCCTTTGCTTTCTGGACTTTGGTGGTTTGCTGCTATGCCCAAGCTAGTGAGACTTCATGATCAAGAGAGTATATTAAACGGGCTATTGGGCTACGGTGCTGTAGCTTTCCAGCTTCCAGAATACAGTGGTTCATGTCTGACCAGATCAGAAGTGTAAGCAGAGGAGCTCACATACCTTTGACTCCTGCCTGGTAATGGGGACATTACACTAGTTAGAAAGAAAGTGCAACTTAAAACAACAAAGCTTAATCAAGATACCTGACAGAGTTGACAGCCTGGTTAACATACAGATTGAACTT
>NW_010573878.1:0-816 GCF_000687285.1 Phaethon lepturus
GTGATTCTGTGATTCTGTGATTCTGTAACTGCACTTGCCACGTGGGTCCTGGTGTGGGAGATGTGAGCAAAGTCCCACTGGTTGTCTGCAGCCCAGGGCCACCTGCCAGGGTGCACCCCTATGCAGGGCCAGTGTGCAGGACCCACTCTTCCTACTAGGACAAAGGCATCCTGGCTCTGCTATGGAGTAGGAAACAAGTCATTCTGGTAACCTAATTGATCACTATGTGATATGTTTTTTTCCTCTTCAGATTTCATAACCAATCTGCTCTGCCATGTATTTTTCAGTATTAAAAATAAATGTCCTTGGTTATTTTCTTGATTGTTGTAGTCAGTTACTGAGAACCAAAATGAACATTAACTTATAGACTTCTATCAAAATATTTTATTCTGTACCTACTTTTTAATGGAAAACAAAATACAAATATGTTTAGTTGCAGTATTTTTTTTTGCTTGTTACTTTTTTTGTTCTCACAATCTAAATACTGTTAGAGAAAAGTCTGGATATACTTCAAAGTTAAGAAGCATGTAAAATTCACTGTGATAAATTATATGTTGTGAGCACAGGGGAATTTAATGTGGAGAACAGAAATTTGCGGGTCCTTTTCTGTCAGAAATTTGAGGGGGGGTAGGTGTGTAAGCACATTCCTGGTATTTATCACATTGATAATCTGCACTCATTAACCATTATGTACACATTTATATTTGGATAATTATTAGTAGTATATTCATTTTATGTCACTCGACTCTATCTAGACTTTGCAAAAGACTCTAAGGAAACTTAATCTGGAAATTACAGAATCACAGAATCACAGAA
>NW_010573879.1:0-816 GCF_000687285.1 Phaethon lepturus
ATTACAATTTGTGGTGTTGATGTGTTTTTCTGATGGATCTAGGAGTCTTGCATGTCAGCCTGCTTGCCTTTGTCTCAACAGCAGGTAGACACCTGCTCAAGTTGTAGGAGCTATGGGTGCGAATAGTCTCAGGGCAAGCTTGGCTAAGAACTTGACTCTATCCAGCAGATTGGAATGGTTTTGGAGGAAGCAAAGGAACTGTGGGAGTGATAAAGCCACCACCATCTTAAAAGTTCACAGGAGAGCCTAAGAACTATCAGATGGAGCTTTCCAAACACCTGCAAGATTCACCTGGTGAAATACACCTGGTCTATAATGCAGATACGTACGAGTAAGCTAGTTGTCTAACGACTTTTCATATCAACTGTCACTTTTAGGATGCAATTCATCTTGTCTCAGGAGATACCTAAAATAGGCAGTACAGGCCCTACAAGTCTCTCTCTCTCCCCACTGACCGTGCAGAGAGCTTAAAATCACCAACTTGTACATTGTCCTCAAGCACGAGAATCAGCTCTTAACTGAAACACCAAATACATTAAGCTATCCCATGGGGCATTCGGCTTATCCCATAAAGGCACTATCTCCTGTACACCCTGTGTCGAATCTCCCAGCCCCATCTAGATATCTCTTATATCCTAGGATATTTCAAAAGGTACTAGCCATTTACATGAGCAGCTTAGTAGTCCTTACCTGTGGTTAGTCAAATACTTCTCTATGCTTTAGATTTTCTCATTGGCCTCATACACTTCTTTTCACTGAAATTATAGATCAATAACAGATATCCGGAACCACAGAATCACAGAATCACTAAGGTTG
>NW_010573880.1:0-821 GCF_000687285.1 Phaethon lepturus
GAGCTGGGTCTTGCTGCTCTCTCCCCACGGTGCTGAGCAGCCATGGAGAGGATGCAGCAGGTCGTTGCGCGGGCGAGAGCCGCCTTCAACTCAGGCCGGTGCCGCTCGCTGGAGTTCAGGGTGCAGCAGCTGAAGGCCCTGGAGCGGATGGTGAAGGAGAAGGAGGAGGAGATCCTGGCAGCCATCAAGGCGGATCTGCACAAGGTCAGGGTCGGTGGGGGGTTTCTCCCTTCTGGTGCGTGTGGACAGTGGTCAGCCCTGAGGGAAGGTGGAGAGGCCAAGGGCTGCCTTTGCCGTGCCAGATGGCTTTTGCCGATGTCCCCCGCGGTGCTGGATGACCTTGCCCTGCTTCCCCGGGCTGCCGCGGTGGGTGCAGGAGGCAGGTGCCTTTGCCATCCCCTCCCCAAGCTCCCCGTCATTGCAGAGTGGACCCAACGCGTACAGCCATGAGATCCTGGGCGTGCTGGGGGAGCTGGCCCTGGCCATGGACAAGCTGCCGTCCTGGGCGGCCCCTCAGCCCGTGAAGAAGAACCTGCTGACGATGCGGGACGAGGCCTACATCTGCCCCGAGCCGCTGGGGGTGGTGCTGATCATCGGGGCCTGGAACTACCCCTTTGTCCTGGTCATGCAGCCTTTGATCGGGGCCATTGCAGCAGGTGGGGACCGGCCAGAGGCGTTGTCCTTTGTGGGGCCGTGGGCGGGTGCTGCGGGAGGCGGGAGAGGAGTGCGAGGGCTCAGCGGCCATGCTGCGTTTGTCTTGTAGGCAATGCCGTGGTGGTAAAGCCGTCGGAGATCAGCGAGAACACGGCTCAGCTGGTGGC
>NW_010573881.1:0-823 GCF_000687285.1 Phaethon lepturus
CGCTCCAGCCCGCCGGTGGCTTCGCCGGGCTCGGCCGCAGGCTGCCTGTGGGGACACCAGCCCTTGGGCTTTGTCGGTGAAAGAGGCTGAACCGGTGAAAAAGTAGGTTTTGTGGTTGCAAAGACAACAAAAGCTTTGAGATTTGCATCCATACCTGCGTAACTGGCATTTTGGGGGCTTGTATGGAAGCGTTCGATGGTGATTTACTTTGGTAAAACACACTCGTCCCTGGGATGGGACATGAAGTGCCAGGCAAGGAGACCCTGCTGCACCTTGGAGCCCTGCCTGCGTGTCCCAGGCCACCGACAGCTGGTGTAAAGAAGCACAACTTCAGGGAGGGCAATGCTGCAATGGCAAATTTACATCAGCTGAGGATCCAGGCTTTTGTGTCATTAAAGACATAGTAGAAAAAAATCTGTTGTGAATGAAGGAAAAGTCCCAACAAGTTAGCTCTTTATTCTTTATCAGTGAAGTCTGCACACAATGAAAACATGGACAAGGGAAATTTGCACAGCATTTAACTTAGGTCAAAAAAACAAGTAATTTGTTAAGTGGCAAGGGCACCAACGCGTGCCATGTCACGCTGGATTTTCTTTAAAAATAAAAAAAATAACAAAGTTAAACTTTCAGTCAACCTGAAAATATTTGCTTTTTATGGGGGCAGTGCGGAACGAATGGGACAGCAAATCTTTCTTCGGTCGATCATTTACGGAGACTGAAAAGCTCTATAGAGACAGTGGGAAAAGAAGGAAAAAGGAGGGGTTGCAGAAAGGAAGGGAGGAAGAAAGAAAGAAAAAAGAGAAGGAAGGAAGGAAGGAAGGAA
>NW_010573882.1:0-826 GCF_000687285.1 Phaethon lepturus
TGATTCGGAAGGAAGCACCAGCGAACGAGGCAGGAGTACGGCGCATCTCTCGTGGGCCACCGGCTCTGCCAACACCGGCCCATCACCCGGCACCATCACTGGCCCGACCCGGCACCGGCAGGAGAGAAAAACCTCACTCCCTGCCCTGAGACGGCAGACGTCTCCCCAGGGGAAATAAACCCTATACAGGCACAGGGCGGGCGCACCATTTTGACCGGAAGCCTGATGGCTGCCTGAAGACCCGATGCAGTTTTGACCTGGGGCTGCTCACTCACCTTTAGGACCTACCTGGAGCCGGGCATGGAGCCGCTCCAGGGGCTGCTGGGCTGTGGGGACAAAGAGGTCCCTCCTGAGAGCAGCACCCAGGCAGCACCTGCTGATGGAGAAGGACCCGCTGCGGGGTCCAGGACGGCCTGGACATGCCGCTTGGCTTTGGCTTGGCATGTTCAAGGAAGCAGCGTGCTCAGCCGGCTCCGGTTCAGTTCCTTCACCTCCCACCTCCACTTGGACAGGTGTGATATCAAAGGCAAAGCTTGTTTTAGCAAGTTACTGCCAAGATTTCGGAAGCTGAAAGGTCACCAGTGAAAGCTATACAGTCCTTGCCTGTGCTTAACAAGATGCCTACAGCAGCGCCTGTCCCTCTGGCTTTTCTTAGATGCAGACAGAGGCATCTGGTGTCCTTGGAGCAGCCATTTTCCTACAGACTCCCATGGTCCCGATGACTTTGCTTTCCCCCAGCTTGCAGCTAGGCTGACCTGGAACTCAGTTTTGAAACACAAATGCACTTCACACGGACTGGTTTCTTCCACTTTTGAAATAATTTGTC
>NW_010573883.1:0-823 GCF_000687285.1 Phaethon lepturus
ATTAATATTTATTTGATTATGATTTAATAATGGTAATAATAGTCTCATCATTCTTTGCTTTCAGTCTTCACCAGAGCCACAGATCAGTAAACATCTCCACTGTTGTTTTAGACCACGTTTGCAATTCCATTGCTCTCTGTCTGCGTCCAGAAGATGTGGATTTCTTAATAAAACGTACAGTAGGTAGATCAGACTGACACTGATGTTATCACGTTGTTCCTGATACTGTCTCAGACTTTGCCTGTTTGCTTTTTACCAACAGAATTATAAAAGCTAGAACATATCCCAGACATGGAAGCAATACTTTGTCAAGCATGCTGCTGCTGATTTCTCCAAGCAGAAGTGCATTTCTGCATTGGATTACAGGAGAGAATTTGTGCACTGCAGTTTGCAAAATAACGAAGATGACCACTTTGCTTAGAAGCTCAGTGTAGTATACTCCTGTAGAGCCTCTAACTCTGGCCCAGACACAGTTTCTCAGTTCCTCTTTTGCTGAGGCTTAACTGTAATAAAACTATATGCTGTACAGACATATTCATATAAAGTCAGAAGTCTCACTCTGTGTTCTACAAGAATAAGGATTCCTGTCTGTCTGTGCTCCAGTACTGTCCTTTGAGGCTGGAGTATAGTCCACACAGAATAGACAGGATCCTGTATCTCAAATGCATTAGACATTTAATTGCTGAGAATGTATCCATTAAAATGACTGATTTCTAGAAATAAGTCCTAAAAGTCACTGTAAATATTTGTTTCTTCAGAAACTGTGGAAACCTGGCTGTCAGAACGAGGACGTGATTATATCGACTTGAACAACCCTGGCTTT
>NW_010573884.1:0-823 GCF_000687285.1 Phaethon lepturus
AACAGGAGTTGGTCTTTTTCAAATATTAATACCTGATAATGGAAAAAGCAGCAGGTCAAAATCGGCAATAAAGAAAGTTGCTACTGAAGATCTCAATATCTTGAACTTAATAGAAAGGTTTACAAAACTGCAGCACCCTTTGGATTAGAGGTTTGGGATGGAAATGAAGCTGCTTTAACTTGATGGACCTATTTCCCATCAAATGCATCTACTACAAACACTGCAGAAAACTATGGTTGTAACCTGCAGATATGGAAATCATACATTTGGAGAATTATCCTTAATCACCTAAGGGGTACTTTAGGAACAACAAATCAGGTGTAAAGTTTTTTTAATTATTTCCAAAATAGAGATGAAAATTTTAGAATAAAGTGCTTTCTCAGATTCAAGCCTCTTTACCTAAAGACTTATTCCAACATCTGCTGGAGCCTTTGAAGAGATTGGGAGGTTAAGTGCCTATTTCTGAGTTCTGGCAGTTATGCATGTATTCCAGTGGGATAGTCGGGAGCATGACGCATCTTCTTCTCATTTTCTTTATTTGAAATAATAAAGTGTGAAGTATACGTAGCTTTTACACGTTCTTGACAATGAGTTTTAATAAGGTTGTTTTTTTCTGTTGTTATTCCTTCATCTAGTTTGAAATAGGTAGGAAAAGAGGCATACTGAAAACTGCCTTCATGAGTGGTATCTTGACTGCTCAAGCATTTCAGAAGATGGTCTGTCTGAGTTCAGAAGTCAAAGGCATAGTATGTTTTCAGGGTATGAATACAGCCTATGCAGCTGTGCTGTAGATGAGCAGAGCGCTGGCCTCCCGCTGCCGGCA
>NW_010573885.1:0-821 GCF_000687285.1 Phaethon lepturus
CCCCTTCCGCGAGCCCTTTCCCTTCCACCGAGCCCCACCCCTTCCTGTGAGCCCCGCCCCTTCCTGCAAACCACACCCCTTCCGTGAGCCACGCCCCCTCGATGGGGCGTGACCCACAGGCGTGGGGCAGCCGTGGGGCTGGGGGGGGCAGGTGGCACAAGGGGGTGAGACACGCGTGTGGGGTGGGGACGTGTGTGACACGGGACACATGTGACGCGGGACACGTGTGACACGGGACACGCATGACACGGGACACGCATGACACGGGATTGACGCGTGTGATACGTGACTGCAGCGATGCGTTTGACACAGGACACGTGATGCGTGACACGTGTGACACGTGACACGGGAGCGATCTGTGTGACAGGGGACACATGTAACGCGTGACGTGCGACATGGGACACGTGACATACAGGGATGCCTGTGACAAGGGACACATGTGACATAGAGGAACATATGTGACACGTGACATGGGCTCCATGTGACACGGGCCACGTGTGTCATGACAAACAGGGGAGACACGGGAGACAAGGGACGTGTGTGACACACGACACATGTTACATGCGAGGGACATGGGACATGTGTGACATAAATGGGTCACGTGTGACACGAGACATGGGATACGTGTGACAGGAAAGATGCGCAACACGGGAATGCCATGGGACACGTGTGACACGTGACACAGGACGGACGCGTGTGACAGCACACGTGACATGGGAGGGGCACAGGACACAGGACATGAGAGAAAAAACACATGTGACAGAAGGAACATGAAACGTGTGACATAAGACACAAGGCACACATGTAACATGGAACACGTG
>NW_010573886.1:0-821 GCF_000687285.1 Phaethon lepturus
TTGTTGTTTTCTTGCCTCTTTGAAGGAAGAAAAGAAAGAAAGTTTAGGGCAACTTGAGATCTTGCAGTGAAGTCTGATCCTATCTCCTGTTAGATAAAGCAAAATAAATGAATGTAAGCATGGAGAGAAAAGAACAGCAAAGATATAAAAGGCAGGTTCTGTCTCTGGGGCTGATTTTTGCTTCTGACTTTGCCGTGGGAGAAGGAGATCATGCACACTGAGGTCTGACACACTCGCTGGGTTGCTAGGCTGTACAAACAGGTGCTTCCTTTTACTTTGGCCACAGGTTAGCAGCACTGAAAAAGGTGAGTTTGATTCTAAGAAAACAAAGAATATTGGCTGAAGGGACAGGTGAGTAGAAATACACGGCTGAAAGAAAATTGTGGAAAAGGAGGTGTCATATTACAGGTGACATTCAGCATTTAGCACAGGCAATGGAGGTGTTGCAGCACCTAGTTCCCTTCCTCTGTCATTTTCCAGTCAGGATGTGTTTCAAGACGTGCCTGATGAAGTCAGAATAGCGTTGTGGAAGATCCCAGAAATCTGGGAGACAAGAACAACAATGATGGTAATAAAAGTTGCTTCACCCAGCTTGATTCAGTCCCAGTAACTCACAAGTATAGTCTAAAGCAGGATACCAGTCTCACCTTATTATAGTCAAAAGAATTTCAATAATTTCATCTGTAAACATTTTCTCCCATATATAGAATCTTTCAGTTCATTTTTGTAACAGCCCTTGACATTAGCAGAGGCTTGGATGACCTCTGATGACAGTTTTCTTCCTCCCTCTTAACTACCAGTTTATTTGGACTGCTTTTATA
>NW_010573887.1:0-828 GCF_000687285.1 Phaethon lepturus
GAGTCCCAGCAAAATGTCCCTGTTCAGCCAGTTTTCCATTTATCAGATCAATGATGAAAACCAGGACTGGCCTCTGTGCAAGGCTGGTCTGGGACTGCCACTGCGTGTCGGCAGCCCTGTCTTGTGCCCTCGGCAGGACCCGGGCACACAGCTTCCCTCCCAGCTGGGTGCTGCAGGAGGAGAGCTGCTTCCCTGGCCAGCTGGGAGAGGCAGCATTTCCCAGCCAGGCAGTTGGGTCTCCATGGGGTGACATGCCCCAGGAGGCCAGCGCTGGCCCAGCCTTCTGTACGTTTCCTGCAGCTCTAAGGATTCTTTTGGCAAGTTTGGTTGACAAATTCTTCCCTGAGCAGGCATCAGGTGGAGATCTACAAAGTCTACTGTGGTGACCATGAGGGGGCAGATTGGCTGGGACTGCAGGCAGGGCAGCCCCCCTTGCCACAAGAGCAAGCTCTACCGGACAGAGCGACTCTGCTGAGGAGAGATGTATGGAATTTGTAAGAGTTTAGACAAAGTGGTGAAGGCGACGCCTCCAGCCTTAGCGCTGAGTCCTGCCAGGTTGTCTGATGGGCAAACAGACGTGTGCTGCTCACACCCAGCATCCTTCTCCTGCAGGAGGGACCGCATGGCCCAGCATGGCCATGGCCAGCATGGCTTCAGGGAAAAGGAGTATTTTTCGATTTGACATGTAAAGGACCAGCTGGGAGCTCTGCCTCACAGGTTCCTGTCGCGGCCTGAAAGGAGTTGTTCAGGACGACCTCCTGCCCTGTGGGACCAAGGACCAAGTTTGTGATCCCCCAGGACTGAATTAAGGTGAAATGATACCAGCCA
>NW_010573888.1:0-827 GCF_000687285.1 Phaethon lepturus
TCCCCTGATGCAGCTTTGAACCATTCCCACGCATCCCACCGCTGGATACCATTTTACTGCTCAAACAAGTCATGTTTCACTCTAAAGCTCCAGGTTGCTTTACAGTGCATCACCAGTATTAGCCCAGCTTGCCAATTTGCAGGCTTCAGCTTTGGAGCAAGTAGTTTCTCTCCTGTTCCCGGGCCCAGACCTCAAAATACAGCAGACATTGACACAGTTCAGCTGCAGTTTCTGAAGGGGCCTCAACACAACCACTAAATTTTGGAATAAATTACAAATTCTTTCTTTTGTACTTTCCATTTGCTGTTCCAAAGCAGCATCTGCAAAGTTTAAGGCTACCGGAAAAGTAAGTAAACAAAGTGACTAGCTCTGTGCATGGCTAAGCAGCTGCCTATCAGAAGTTACCTCCTCTTCTACAGCTCTTCTACCAGCCATTGAGGAGGAATATCAGTGGTACAGTTTGCAAAAAATTCCATTTCATCGGAGTCATTTCAGAAAAAGAGCAAAGTTGTTTGCACTGGGTTACACAGCTCCTACTGGATAACTTTTATACAATCAAAATAAACCATAAATTTAGCAAATTGCTCAGAACACTGAAGTGGACCCTCAAATATTCAGGAAAAAAAATTACAGTAAATATATTTTCCTCTCCCCAAAAATGAAGCTCAATTTTTTTCGTAAGTAGATTTAACTTGAATAGGTCAGATAAGCTTCAGGCTTATCTGTGTGGGGAGATTCAAGACACGGACTTGAAAAAGAATAATTGTTGCTAAGTAATTTCCTAGGTGAACACACCTATCCTACAAAAGAAAAAAAAAAAAAAAAAA
>NW_010573889.1:0-822 GCF_000687285.1 Phaethon lepturus
GAGCTGTAACACAGATGAATGAATTTAATAGATTTTTCAAAGGCTGATACTGGTGCAACAGCTTGTCTTTATTTAATTTTAACTCTCCAAATTTAAAGAGCAATTTAAACCAGAATAATAGAAGCTGGGGGGGAAAGACATCTATTAGATCATTGAGTTAATCTCCTGCCACTGCACAAATTTTCTCTATTGTACATTTTCAAGTATTTTGTCCAGAATTTTTCTTAAAGTCAAAAGCAACAGGGCTTCCACCCCTTGGAGAGGATTAGGATTTTCTGGCTAATTGCCCTCAGGACATTTTTCAGACAGTCTTTCTTTTACTTTTCGTAATTTAATTCATACAGTTCTGATGTTTTGAGAAAACAGTAGGAGGCTTAATAAAGAACCTTTATTGCCTGCTTTCTACTGACAGCCCACAAGGAAATGGTAGCTACAGCTTGTGGAGCAATGCAGCGTTTCCTGATCCAGCAGAGCTGCAGTGAAATTTCAGCCCCACTCTTACAGACAGTCAACACAACCTGCTCCCTGTTATGCCCAATACAGAGTCCTACCTTCTGGGTTTTTTTGGCTGTACTGCTACGTCCAGAAGCTCTTTTAGCTTATCTCTTTCACAGACAGCAGTGTCCATTTTCTTTCCTGCTGTTTTGTGAGGATGTCAAACCAAATAGTGAAGATGTCTCTCTTGTTTGTTCCATAGCCAGACATCCCTGAACTTTTTGTTTTTTTGCTCCTTCTCACATGGATAGTTTTGTTCATGTACTGTCAGTTTGCTTTCCCCAAAGTCTTTATATATTTTCTGACTGATAGTTTTTGCATTTTTTT
>NW_010573890.1:0-827 GCF_000687285.1 Phaethon lepturus
GCTCTGATGGGGAAAAAATTCAGTCATCATGCACACCAGTGAGGCCCCCGGGGTTATGTGCCTGCACACCCACAGCAGCTGTGCCACGCTCCCACCTACCCAGCAGGTCTGCAGAGACCAAGTAAACTAATAGCAGAGCAAATGCCAAAACCAGGCACACATACGGCCACTGCTGAACAACTTGTAGGATCTGTGATCCCCTCACACTCCCACAAGTTGGCCAGCAAGGGGCAGGGCAGAAAAGATTCAACAGCACCTCTCTTCCAAAGGGACACACTTCTGCCAGGACGGTTCCTGTACCTTACTGGGGCAGCTGCTCTGAGCAACTGATCACCCACATGTGTCCATACAGGGTGTCCTTAAAATGAGCTCTCTGAACACAATGCATCAGGGAAGCAAACAGGACAGAGCTATAAACCAGCAGTCCTGCTACGGCTCAGCCCACACTGATGCAGCTAGCTTGTAGATTCCTTGCTCTGCTGGTTCCTGTTCACTTGCCACACCTGCCGCTTTGGACATGCTGGAACAAGAGCAACATGAGGCACAAAGGGCCTTGTTGCAATACTTCTGTATTGAGGACAACCTCCATGCTTTCCCCTCTACAATATCTAGGCTAATGCTCCAATGTACAAGACAGTTGACTCTCCAGGGACAAAGACTTTTGGAAGCAACTCCCTTGCAGAAAGATACTATGTACCCCCTCCCTTTTTTAAATTTAATTTAAACCACTTATCAACAGCTACTTTAAGAACTTATCATTCTTACTTGCTAGAATTTCAGGCATTGTGGAGCAAAACAGGCAACAGCCCTCATCACACAATTCATCA
>NW_010573891.1:0-829 GCF_000687285.1 Phaethon lepturus
TATATTTAGACTTGCAAACATCATATATCATTGTGACACTATGACATAAATAAAAATACAGTTTCCAGCTAGTAAAAACTAACATAGCCCTTATCATACCAGCACAGGCCTTAGCATGATGCAACGCTTCAGGGATCTGCAAATCTGCCCTTGGCCCCACATAAATAGTCCTGTGACTGTCAGGAATGTTTCCTATTGAAGAGCTGTGGCATTGTCCTTGTAGGTGACTGGAGGTTTTGTAGTCCGAGGAGAGTTACCCTTCTGCATCGTTAAAAGACTTCCTCAACAGTAACAGATAGATAGTTTTCATACATAATAGTCATGACAGTTTAGTGTTCAGCCAATAGAAAATTCCTCTGTCCCTTTCCTTTCTCCATAGATTTTGGTGGCATGTCGAAATAATCACCATGCAAGTCTGTGCTGCTTAACTTGGCTGCTTAGTCTGCTGTTTTTCAAGCTGGTTCTGTCTGTGGGGCAAGAGCTTCAACCTCGCTGTGCTTTCTTATGCCAAATAGAAGAGTTACGGAAAGCTTAGCTCCAGTATCCACAAAGAGATTTGGTGCAGAAATGATGAAAGCAAGCACTGAACTTTATTTTGTAAGCACCTGAATGGATTATGATGCTAGGAACAAGGAGGACACGTATGTTGGGACCATGGCACTGTAGACAGATAGCTTTAAGACCCAGAAAATTATGTTACGGTGCTTGCAGGCAGTGCAGGCTGGCAAAATTACATAGAATCGTAGAATCACAGAATCACAGAATACTGTGGTTGGAAGGGACTTCTTAAGATCATCCAATCCAACCCCCTGCAATGAGCAGGGACATC
>NW_010573892.1:0-828 GCF_000687285.1 Phaethon lepturus
TCCTCACCCAGCGAAGAGTAAACCCGTCTAAAGGGGATAGGCAAGTAACGAACATGGTTCTTTCCCAGTGAGCAACTCCGATTTGCATCTTTTTCCCCTTCCCCCCTCCGTGTTCTTAAATCTACTGCCTTTCTGTGCTGCGGTACGTTTGCTGTTGTTCTTGCTTTCAAGGTATTGCAGGAAATGTTATTTGCAGAATTGAAAGGAAGCTGTCTCCTCGGACTGATCTCAGTCTTTTCCCAGTATCCCTTAACTCATTAATGTACAGTGTTTTAAAGGTGTTTGTTATTGCATTTTACAGCCTTGCTTTTTTTTTTTTCTGCTATACTTGTTATTCCATGACAGGTTCTCCCTTCAGAGAGATTTATTGAGACATTGTGCTAATAAGTTATTTGGAAAAAGTCCATGGTTTGACTTACAGGATGGTATATGTTGTTTATTCTCCAGGTGCAAAACCAGATAATACTTAAATAGCTACAAAGTAAAAGCCAAGATTTAAAAGTGCTTCCTAAAGCATAATTTCCACTGAAGTCAGAGGAATTTCGTTTGAGAATGGCCACAGGTTTTGGCCAACAGCATAGTTTCTTTTGGGGAAATACGATGTGTAACGTACAGGAAAGCTTCTCTTACCCTGCTATTAATTTAATTACTGAATTTCTTGCATTTTTGCCATAAATGCTGCTGAAGTATTCAAAGACTCCCCCCGCTGTCTTGTCGTAATGTCATCCTTTGTCCCTGCTAATGTAAACTGAAAAATCACCATTAGCCCTCGTGCCGCTGGTGTTACTGAACGAAAAGCCCAAGGCCAGCGTGTCGCCCGCGGCCAGG
>NW_010573893.1:0-828 GCF_000687285.1 Phaethon lepturus
TGTGTGTGTGTGTTGTGTGCATGTGGCATAGCTAAATAAAAAATGATGTTTATAAAGAGCTGCCTGCTTCTCTGCTGATGGACTGGAGGCGCTGATCCGACAATTAAAGCATCATCTCAGTAATAGCCATAAATAAACAGGGAGCATTAGAACAGACTTGCAATAAAGATGATATTAAAAGCAGAACAAAATGAGAGGCAGCACTGAATGGGAAAGGGTGAAGTGTAAGTCACATTGATCTGTTCTCTCTTTCTCGCCAAGGATAAGGAAACAATGAGATGTCCTTACTGTGGACCCCCAATTCTCAGCAAAGCTATTACAAAGGAAGAGAAGAACAGGTCTCTAACAAGGGGTGATTGATTTGTAAATGCATTTTAGTCTGAAAAAGGGGAGAAAAGTGGACACAACCAGAGCTGATTAGAAGTTTTCTATGAGGACTTACACAGGAAAACATTGATTTGTCAAAATCCCAGCTTGTTGCAGGCAAGGGTCAGTTCTGACTTATCTTGTACAATTCATAAAAGTTTTGAATTGCCACAAGTGTGAAACTCAGAGTGCCAAGTCCCCAACTTCAAGTTGGCTTTTTATAGTTGTAGATCACTGCACTAAAAGAGTTTAAGAAAAACCCCAAGATACTCCATTACAAACACAAAATGCCAGCTGACCTGAGAGGGATACTGGCTACTCCCCACAAGTTACTGACCTGCGAACATTTCTGTAGTTAAAAGTCTTTGTCTTCTTTTGGAGAGAAAAAGTCCTGACGCACTGAAAACTCTCCTGAGCTAAGAGCAGTATCCTTTCCATAATGGACATGCTTCAGCACAAACT
>NW_010573894.1:0-814 GCF_000687285.1 Phaethon lepturus
TCCAACCTTAATGATTCTGTGATTCTATGCCTTTTATAGTCCCTTGAAATCGTTGCTTGCTGCCCTTTAAACAACATACAAATCTTACCAAGATCAAGAATCATTTTCTTGCCATCACTGCCAGCAAAAATTTTGCATGTGCAGCTTCATAAAGTAGTTTATGAACTATTTTGAAATTGGGTAGGTGAATCTTATTGTTGTACCCTATTTTTTTTTAACCTTTTTTCAGTGGTTTATTTAGGCGTGTTCTGAAATCTCTGCAGTGCTTCTTTAAGTGTAACTGAACGTGTTCGTCGGATTATTTTTCTATACTTACTTTCAAATTGTACAGTTTCTGAGCAGGATAGTAGAATAAAAAAGATTGTGCTGAAGCTTCTTCTGTCAGACTTAAAGGAAGACATCTGGCACGCTTCTTGGAAAATGACAAAATGTTGTAAGTTCCCTCTGACACAGTTTTTATTCATATTCTTAGTGCTCCTGGACTCAGGAGAAATCACTGTGTGAGCCTACCTGCCAGCAACTTCAGTCTGCTAAGGCCTCAGGAATGCTGAAGTAACCTTCAGAGCAGCCTGCAATGTGCCCAGAAACACCTAAGCCTAGCACAGCAGCTTTTTACTGATCTGGCAAGTCTCCTGCTTTGAAGAGAAGACTCACGCTTCTAGTCCCTGCTCCATCTTCCTTTCTGTGGTGCCTATATTTCAGATTTCAGCAGCATCATAGTGTCCCTCCTGTCCTAAGAATGGATTTCCCCTACCAGACTTTGCTGGTGCTGTTCAATTTACCAGATCTGCCTGGTGCATGGGATCCCAGAGTT
>NW_010573895.1:0-829 GCF_000687285.1 Phaethon lepturus
GGGCTGCACAGTGGACAGTCCTTGGACAAGTTTCCCCGGGGAGTGACCATGTACTACAGCTGCAGGGATGGCTACGAGCTGGTCGGGAACGTGTCCATCAACTGCACGGAGACCGGGCTGTGGAGCAGGCCCCTGCCCCGCTGCGAAGGTGGGTGCATGTTTCATTGCTAGGTGTGGGGCTGGAAGGGCGCTGGATGTCCTGCTTGTGGGAAGAGTGCAGGCAGGTTTATGGCCGCGATGAGAAGGGAGCGGGCTGTGTGTGCAGGATCTGGCCCATGCAGTGAAGTCTAAAGGATGCTGTCCATGTTCCTTGCAGCCATTGGGTGTAAGACACCCGAGGTGCAGAATGGGAAGGTCTATGAGCCGCAGAGCACCTACAAAGCTGGAGAGACTCTTCACTTTGACTGCAATGCCGGTTACGCTGCCGAGGACACCTACGAGACTCAGTGCCAGCCGGGGGGCACCTGGGATCCGCCGGCGCTCATCTGCGAGAGGGGTGAGTGCGGGTGCCCGCTGCTTCCCCGAGGGCAGCCCTGCCCAGTGGGTGCTCCTTGCAGGCACGAGCAGCGTGTGCAGGCGGAGCCGTTCCTGCGATGGCCTTTAACGCATCAACGCGGCGTCACACCGGCTCCCTTCCCCTTGCACGGTTCTCGCGCTGAGGTAGACTTTGTCTCCGTGTTGCAGTCCGACCATGCCCCATGCCGCCGGGGGTCAGCAACGGAAATCACAACGGCCAAGGCAAAGCGTTTTTCACTCTGGGAATGTCTGTAACATACACCTGCGATCCCGGCTACTACCTGGTTGGAAATGCCGTTGTGTTTTGCAGAGC
>NW_010573896.1:0-829 GCF_000687285.1 Phaethon lepturus
GCTCCTGCCGCTGCCTGGGCTTTGGCAGGGATCGGGTGGGCGGGCAGGCAGCCGGCGTGCATCACATGAGGGACGCTGGTGTGACCTACATCCCAAAAGCTGGCCCTGCAGCCTCACAGCCACCGGCAGTAATTTAGACAGAAGGAAATTAGCTGACACAAAGTTTAAGAAAGAAATTGGGGGAGCTTTTCGGAGACAAAACATACCGGCAGAATATTGGGAAAAATCAAATCCCCGCTCTGTGTATGAAGTTAGAGCAAAAATGATGCCAAGAGATCTGAATCTGTCGGCAGTCTCCTGGCATTGGGATTTTTATTCAGAGCATGAACAATGAATTTGCATCCTAGGAAACAAATGCACTCCACATGCCCTGAAACAAATAAATGGAGACAATCCTTTATTCCGCAGCCAGGAATCTTAATCTTGCTGATAAACAAACCAAAGAAAAGAATGTCTCTGAATGTCATGTTTTTGTGTAGTGTTGTATTTTCTTTAGTTAAAGACCTGAATGCTGAATAGAAAATAAAGTAAGCTTTATGCAAAAAGAGATTTGCTCCATCACGATGGTGAAGGCAGGTCCCCTCAGAGCCCTCCCTGCTGGGGCAGCTCCTCTTTTCAGTCTGAGATGATTTTTTCCTTCCAGCTTTGGGTTTTCCTGCAAAAGCAGCCGATGGGGACAGGGAGGTGGGATGTCCCCATGTCCCCGGGGATGAAGGTCCATTGCCGGTTCCTGCACAGCATCACCCAAGCCCGGCTCTGTCCTGCCCTTTCCCTGACATCAAGTAAAGCACCAGCGTCTGACAACGTCTCCCACAGCATTCTCCTGGAG
>NW_010573897.1:0-832 GCF_000687285.1 Phaethon lepturus
GGCTAGGAGAGGGGGTACGAGCTTAACCTCCCTTCATTCATCTGTTGCAAGTTACTGAGACATTTGTGTAGTAAGCGTGTTTGGGTTTTATTCTCGGAGTAATTCCAGCAATGTTCAGTAAGCTATGTTTTCTTTTCTCTCGCAATGTGTAGTAGGAAGATTATATTTAGGGAAGCGCATGCTGAGGAAAGCACTATGTTGTGAAAATCCCCTCTGAGACTTAGAGAGGACTCGCTCTCATTTTCTCCTGCTCCTTTGCTCTGTATCCTTGCCTCGCTTCCTCACTTCATCCTTTTTTTTTTTTTTCCCCCTAACAGCTCCTCCAACTAAACAGCTAAATCTCTCACATCCATCTGTCTTTCCTTTTTATTTGGTCTTTAAGAAACATTCAGTGCAAAAACAGTGGCTATTCCATTAATGAAGGTATACTAAGGAAAGCAGGTATCTCTAAGAGTTGATATGTGCACCCAGTGTTTTCTGTCTTCATCTCCACCAAGCTCAGTGATCCTGTCCTGTCTTACATGTACCCTGTGACTGTCTCAGTGCTCTGTCATCTGCCACCAGTGGGCTAAGGATGCTGGGAGTTACAGTAACTGCTGGAGTTACTTTGGTTGTCAGCAGTCTGTGCAGATCAGGTCATGAGCTCATACTATTGTCCTTATGAATAAGACCATTAACTTGGGTCTGTCTAGCCTTTGGTCTCCTACAACTGGAAATATTTTAGACCTCTATTCACTTACTGCCTTTGGGTTAAACTTTCAAATGCGCTTAACTTATGTAGCAGGGACAAATGATATGGTGGTTGTGGTGGGTTGACCCTGTCTGGATGCCA
>NW_010573898.1:0-830 GCF_000687285.1 Phaethon lepturus
TCTTCACAACCTTCGATTTCTATGCAATCAGGAACTCTTCAACATGTTAGTACTATGGTTAGACATAATCTCACATATTTTTATATTAAATCTTTAGAAGTCATGTCTTGTGTTGGTGTGAGTTTGAAAGTTTTGTTTCACCACAAGCCTGATAAATTAATTCTAATTGTGTTGTAACAGAAATAGAAGGAAAGACCATAATTAATTAAAATATTTTTTCTACTTTTAAAATTACTTCTTCATTTCTCTTTCCTCTCTTGTTGTTGCAATAGTTGAATCTTTTTTCACTTCTTCTTTCTGACATAGTGCAATCATTTGGGAGTGAACAGGAGCTATATGTGAAACTGTGCCCAGTTAAATCTCTCTTCTGTTATAGTCCTTTCTGTGTGGACTCTTAATACCTAGTCATTTACCTCCACCACTTATAAATGCTCTCTCCTAAATGTCACTAATTTTAATGGCTCAAAGGTGGGAATCCTGTTTTCATGACATCCTGTGGTCATATCAAGTCATGAATCATGATCTTATTCCAACTGATTGATGAGCTCATTTTGCAAGAGAAGACAAATTGGATTTTTTATTTATAATGGTGATAAAATATAATGTCTGATCTTGCTATCTGATGCTATCTGATTTCCATTTTAATGTAAATTTCACTAGTAAAATCTTTAAGTACTTTCCTGACCTTTAACTTATTTTTTTAATGCTTTCTCTTGCAGGTGACTACTGTAACTGGAGAAACAAAACATTTCCTTCTTTTTCATTTTGAAATCCTGACATGGCTTACTTTTATGTTTATTATTTAGAATAATTTTGTGTTGTTTTTTTTT
>NW_010573899.1:0-833 GCF_000687285.1 Phaethon lepturus
GGGCATGGGGTCCCAGGAGGACCCCATGCCCTTGGCATCCTCCTCCCATCTCTGCGAGAGAAGGGTGCTGTGTGTGGGTGCTATAGACATGAACACTCCATCCTCTCTGCACACAATGACACTTTGTGAAACTCACTGACAAAATCTGACAAGGAGGGGACATCTTTGGGGAGGCCAAGTATGAGCAGAGCAGAGGCCCCTCCCGGGGAGAGCTGCAGTTTAGAGCTGCTCTGCCTCATTATCTTCATTGTTATAAAAAAACTGCATCTCACTTGTCCAAATTTCAGAGGAGGCCACAAGGCAGGCTACCTCTCACCCTGTCATTGCCACAAATAGCTCCTTTCTAACCTCTTGCTGGGGAGTAAATTTCCACACCTCAGGTGATGTATTAACACTTTCACGAAACCATTCCAGCTTGCCGATGTAGTCTGATGTGCTGACACCAGATCCGGGCTGTCCAGGGATGAAATCCCTAACCAGTGGCAGATAGGAGGAAACGTGTCCGTGTTTTCGTGGGTCGGCAGGAGTCATCTGCAGCACTAGCCTTGCAGGCTTCTTTAGGAAGGCAAACCCAGCCGATGTGAAAGCTGTATTACCGAGCAGCAGCCAGGCTGGGGCAGCAGTCCTGTGACCAAGTCTGCAGCAGTGGGGACATGGATTCTGGCACAGAGACAGCCTGGCAGCACCGCTGCCTCCAGGAACGGCCTGAGACCTCTGCATCTGGCCTCTCCCCACCACCACCTCAGCTGGTGAAGCCCTGGCTGCTGAGCGCAGGGAATCAGGCAGACGACTCCTCAGAGGAGTGTGTTCCCACCATTGCACCCACTCGGCCA
>NW_010573900.1:0-822 GCF_000687285.1 Phaethon lepturus
CAACATATATCAAGCAATGCCCTCAACCAAGTCAGGAAGCAGGGGAGGTCCCTGTAGCCCTTCACTATGTACAGCTCCAAAAAAAACACCCCTCTACCCAAACACAATTCTACACACAATCACACACCGAGCATACAGTCCGAGATCCTCGGTACTCTGATACATCCTCAGTCCAGCACTCCCACCCCATCACGAATACCTTGCACACTTACGCATTCATACAGTGCCAGACACAAAAGCTATCAACACAGTGCTGCCTGTATCAGAGCATGAGAGGTGGCAGGCAGTCCTGTACAAAGCTGATATTCTGAGAAAGGAGGCATTTGCCGGTAGTCCTGGAGAGTGACTGATCTTGTTCTAGGAAAAGGGCACTGTCACTTGAGCTGCTTTAAATACTGTCTAGATCTAAACACGCTCTTCTTCTGGACATTGGCATTTTGGTTATTAAAAAAGCTCAGTGGATAAAGCTCGGTGAAGAGCAGAGGAGCAAGGTCAGAAAAGTGATGCCTGTGATCCAAGGTAATATCCAGCATCAAGCACTGGCCTGTGCATGAAGAGCTTGTTCCAAGGAGGACTCTGGCACTGCAGCACCCACTGTTCTGGAGTTCAAACGCAGAGCTCACCGCTGGGCCCCCTGTGCGGGGCGCGGGGAGGCTGGTGGAAACACCCTGTGCCCTGCCCAGGAGGAGCCCAGAAACAACCAGTGGGGAACGCTGAGCAGAGAGACGCATCTGAAGTCCTGCCTCTCTGGGCAATCCCTGAGTCCCATGAACTTGCAGAACTTAGAGGACAGAATCATAGAATCATGGAATGGTTTGGGTT
>NW_010573901.1:0-834 GCF_000687285.1 Phaethon lepturus
GTAAAATTCAAAGCCCACATTCCTTGTATACAGCTGTACAAAGTTGAATCTCATCCCTCTGACTCCTGAGTTCGGGACTCAGACATCATTTCATGCCTTTTCCAGGAAAGCAGGAACTTCATTGTATTTTCCATAAATGCTCCCCTTATACACTCATTCTATGTCACCAATTGCAAAAATCCCTTCCAAAGTTAAATATAACACTTTGGTTTGAGACAAGTCAGTCATTTGTATCAGTCGTCTTTTTTTTAGTAAGAAAAACTCAGGTCTGTGTGGGAGAACTTACTTATGCAGTTATCTCAGACTGCCCTCTGATGGCAACATTTTAAACTGTAGGTTTTCTTGGGTTTTTCAAAGGTTTTGTTTAAGTTCAATTACTGAAAACTTTAGTCTTAAAAATTACTGAACAGCAAGACAGAAGAAGTCGTTGGTTGCCTGATTTATTTGTGCTCCATACAGGTCTTGTCACCGATTCATCTTGCTGTGCCCAAGCGCTACCAACCCCCAAGTCAGCAACTTGGCCACCCTTGTGCTTGCCCGTCTCTCCTTGTCCGGCAGAAGTGTGCCCAGCTCGGTGCATGTGTTTGGGAAGTTTCCTAACATGCCCATGGATGTACACACACATGTGTGCTGCCCTTTGCATACACTAGAGAAAGCCTGACTGCAAAAGTGTTGGATGAAGGCTGCCGATGGTCTCCAAATCATGGAGGAGTTTCTCAACCCCCAGGGGCCAGCCTCTGACAAGACTTTAACTGAAGCCACAGGTGAGATCTCCCCTGCTGCAGAAACCTCCAGAAAAGCAGGGCAGTAAAATTGCTGGCCACCGAAATGATC
>NW_010573902.1:0-834 GCF_000687285.1 Phaethon lepturus
CCCGCGTGGGGCTGGTTTGCCGCCGTGCTTCCCGAGACGCCGGGAAACGGCGCGCTTGTGACCGAGGGCTTCCATTTTGGGAAGACGGACTCTTGAGCGATAACGTAGAAGGCCAACAAAAAAGCATTTTTCAGCGTTCTCTATCACGGAATCCTAAAAATAAGTAATCTCAATTTTCTCTTTATCTATTTCTGCACTCCTCACGTTCTATTTTCTGGTTATTTTGGTGTCATTGTTCTGATTTTAATTTTTTTGTTGTGTGAGTGCCACTGGTAGTTTCTTAAATGTCGCTGCCACCTTCTGCTTGTTTGGTTTTCCGTGGCAGAATCTCAAATCACCATTTTTCTTACAGTTCCTGCTGTACTCATGCTTATGCTGGTTTTTAGGAGACTCTTGTTTTACTTGATTCAAAACCTCCTTTTGCAGGAGGTGAAATTTAGAGGTAGATCAGAGTTTGGTACTACCTGAAACTTCTTGAGCTCTGTGAAAACAATGGTGGGGAGGAGAAAATGGTTTTGTTACCCTTTGCAGTGCTTGTGAGTTTGCGGTGGGGGAACACAAACCAAAACTTTAATAATTGAGGGATCTGTTGTATCTTGAGAATGTTGAGAACACAACTGCTGGTAACACGTTGCCAGCAGGATACAGCTGTTGGCCCAGACGTGCACCTGAAGAAAGCTGAGTGGTGGCCCAGCATGGTGGTGTCCGGCTGCTGAATAGCCCTCGCTTCGTGTCTGGTTCTTAATCTGCTGCCGTGAAAAGGCGTTTTGGTTTGAATATGCTTTTCTTTCGCTTCTGCGACTGGGGATGAGGTCAGGGACCACGCGCGCGGGC
>NW_010573903.1:0-833 GCF_000687285.1 Phaethon lepturus
AGTCTTAGTAATGTGTTTAGCGTGTGTTACTAGTAACGAGCTTTAGTTGCTTGTTTGATGGGAGAAGAGCATGCTCCTAATTTATTTATCGTAGCTTTCTTGACGATGTCTGGTATGGATTCGTTCTTTGCTTCTGCTTCTCAGCTTCCCCATATACAAAGCATTAGCTGTCTTAAAAATTATGATAGCTTCTGGTGCTACCAAACCTCTTCACGTTGTGTTTTTCAGAGAGGGAATGGATAGGGTGGTTACACTAGGCTTTGGTGTTGAGAGAAGTATTTTGGCTGTTATCTAATCAGTGAGACCACCTATAACTCCTCTTTGCTGGAGGAGACTAGCATTATTCCAACAGCCGAGCTACACCTGCAATTTCCTGTAGCAGAATTCCTGTTGGTGTTCTTAAAGCCAATTTTTTTCATGTCGTTTGTAAAATAATCAGGCTGTAGAGTCACTGTGGATTGCTGAATGTTGGGGCCAGAGGTGGGTAGCTTTTTGATAAAGTCTGCTAGGCAGCCTTAGTGCGTAAGTAGCTGCTTCTGCAGAAAAAGCCTGAAACTCCTTTCAGAGTGATGGTAGGAAGGAAAAGGGAGCTAATTCGAGTCGTCACAGGTGTACGTCAGAGGTGTCCCCAGAAAGGACACGTTGCCCTGGGTGTGGGAGGTGTGCAGCGAGTCTGGCTATTTACCACTAGCCTAAATGCTGTGGATTTTACAAGATTTATTGGAGGATGCTCGTAGAGATGATCTCTTGTCTGCAAAATGCAAGATCGTGCAAAAGTGACTGTTTGAAGGGAGAAAAAAAATTATGGGGAAGATTCCCGTGAAAAACAGAAC
>NW_010573904.1:0-836 GCF_000687285.1 Phaethon lepturus
TGGTGCCAGCCCGCGCCGGGCTGCGGGCCGGGCCCTGCACCACTGCTGTGCGCGCACTCAAATTGCAGGCTTGGCCAAATGGTTTTCATTAAACCTACAAAGGGAAATTCGCCCCTCGGGCAGGGTCCTCCTGGACCTGCTGTGCAGCCCCAGCCCCTCCTCCAGCATCCCTCACCCTTCTCTCGCCTGCAGCACTCCCAGTCCCCACCAGACTTACCCTTTTTCAGGTTTTCCCTTCTAATTTGAGATGAATTGCACAAAAGGACCATTTTTGCTCCCCACCCCCTTCCCATCCTCCCTCCTCCCCTGTCTGGCAGGTCTGTGTTATTATTAAGACACTTCAGATTATGGTTGTCTGAAAGTCGAAGAATGACAGCAAAGAACCAGATGCTGTACACTGATAAATTACAAGGGCATTATGCAGAGGCAGCTGTACCATATAAAAGCCTAGTTTTTATACCACGCCATGATTTTCCATGTGGCATCGTATGGTTCCAGCATCTGGGCGTCACCATCAATGTCTCCCATATATTTTGCTGAGCACTGTCATTATGATAATGAAGAAATTGCAGCAGACGTTAATTGCAGTTCCCGCTGGCTATTGCGAGAACTCAAAGGCGTCAGAGCAGGCTGGCAGGGCCCCTCTCATCTCACGGGGGGTTTCTTCACTGTGTTGGCAGTGGACGAGAGGGGTCTGGATGGCTCTGGGTGCTATGAGCAGCATCCCAGTCCTGCTCTCCCAAGCGGCCAGCCCTGGTGGGGACTGGCCAGCGCGGGCCAGCACACAGAGATGAGGTCAGCAGGTCTCTGTTCAGTTCCTGCTGCAGAGATTTGTA
>NW_010573905.1:0-837 GCF_000687285.1 Phaethon lepturus
CTTCATCCCCAGCCTGTGCTGATAGTGGGGGATTCCCTGGCCCAGGGGCAGGACCCTGCCCATGGCCTTGGTGAACCTCATGAGGCTCACAGGAGCCCATTCAGTGCCAAACCAGTGGCACATAATTGCCTGGCTTGCCTGCATACAGCTGAACATCGCAAGGGGATACTGCACAGTCAATACCTGGCATGATGACACTGCACCACAGCTGTGTAAAATTTCATGGGATTTATTGGTACTGACGTCTCTTGATTAAATTCTATTTCTTTCTTCATTTGTTCTATAACAAGCTGAACATGTCACTCCCTGAGGCCAGCTTGGATTGGGAATGGAAGGAAGCAGGAGATGGCAGATGACACTGACATCGGAGGTGGCTCAGTTGAGGAAAGCTGCATTTCATTTAAAACTTTGCTTTCCTGAAAAGCTGTAAGAATTGACAATTTAGAACAAAGCTGCGAGGAGCAATCTTCTGCAGGAGCCAGTTACAAAGCACAACTCTGGTCTGTGGCCTGTGTGTTTGGCTGTTAAGAGTCCTCCAGGTTGCAAGGCTTGAAGCAATTCTAGGTTAAAAGAGAACGAAAACTAAAAGATGAGAAGGACTGTAAAGGTCATGGGCTGGACTCCAGCACTTGGCAAGGAGCAGCTACATGGAGGTCAGGGACTGGGTTTCCATCGCAAATTGCTCGACGGATTCACATTTATTTCTTTGTTCCCATTTTCCCCTTAGTGGTATGTCTAATTACGTATTAGAAATCTTGCTTTCCCATTCAGAGTTTGCCTGTCTGCCCCACCGCTACTACCCCTCCGGCAGGACCCCCGCCTGGTCCTTCGCTGGCA
>NW_010573906.1:0-819 GCF_000687285.1 Phaethon lepturus
GTTCCTATCCATAACTGCTGCTTCCCCAGCTCTTTCAGCTGCACTGCCCTTAAAACCACTTGCTTTGGGCATTCACCATTTGGATTAGTTATTCATCCAGTTCAAAACGTGGCCCAAAAAGAGGTGACTTGACACAGCAAAGCAAACAGCGTACTGTAGTGTGGGAGAAGGGCTCCCATGCTGATATTACCAGCTTTGTGTTAAAGTGGCATGGCTCTGGAGTCTGTCTGCTGGGCCAAACCATGGTCCATCCCAGCTGGATCCTTCCAAAGCTGACTAGCAATAAGTAAAAGATCCAATGTGACTGTGTCCTGTGCAGTCCTGCAGCTGTAAAACTTGCCTGGTTCACTTGTCAGGACAGAAACATGCTTTAGTACCTCCTGGTTGTCAAAAGAGCTTTGAAAAATTGAAACGGATTTAAGTGTTGCAGAGATGTTTTCTTAGCGGAGCACAAATGCTCTGGGTGTTGCGCTTGGGTGTGAATTAAATTTCATATCTGCATGACACTGTCCCTGTGAACCCTGTGCCAATATCATCGTTACCTTCCTCATCATCAGAACAGACACCTGGTTTGTTTGGGGTTTTTTTATTCTGAGGATACCTTCCAAATAGCAGAAATGAGCTTCTTTTTTTCTGTCCTGGTTCCTGGCTTTCAGTTTTCCCCAGGATGATACTCATCGCCAAAAATGTTAGCCTTTTTTCATGAGCGTGCTCTAGAACCCCGATTTCAGCACAGTCTTGTGCTGAATGTGCCTTTGTGGAAGTATAATAAAAAGTTGGTGGTGTGGGTCTTGTACACACTGGCATGACCAGACTTGG
>NW_010573907.1:0-835 GCF_000687285.1 Phaethon lepturus
GGGGGGAATAAGTATATTGGAGGAAAACCAGGGAGCCTTACTTTTCAAGGACCAAATTATATATCAGGTTGTCTAATGCTCAGGAGAAGCTCTTGAGATCTGATATCTTTCTTAAGCTTTTCTGTAAAACATTGACAAGATGTCATGTTGCTTTTTTCCAGCAGCCCTCAGTTAAATCCAAAAATACCAGTTTGGGAAAAGCCAAGAAGTTCCTCCTCCATTAAAATAGAGACAGTTATTTCTAGTAATGTATGAGAGATGGAGGCCTGAGAACCGTGCAGACTTTTTAAAGTCTTATTTGAGAGGGCCATGGTAAATGGTTTATCTTATTTATTAACAAAACATCACCTTTAGGTTAAGGGGTGGTGCCACTGGCCTTTGATCAAATATTGTACTGAATCCTTCTCTAGTGTACTAGTCCCCATTTTATTAACAAATTGAAGATTATGCAAAATTTTTTTCATGACACAAACAAAAACCCCAACAAAAAAAAGTAACCCAAAACACTGGGGTGGGATAACACCTAGTAATAACACGTTTGGTTGAGAATTTTGCTGCTGCTTCCATGTTTTCTGTAGTCTATCTAATATTTGCTGCTTATAAGTGGAGTCGGAATGTGAACTTTTTTACAGTCATAGGAAAGATGGCTATATTATGGCCTGAACTTGTTGGTCTTATTGTTGAAAATGGAGTGATACATTAAAAAGTAATGAGCATAGCAGTCTGAGTGTGTCTCTTGCAATGTTAGTGACACTATGATGGATTAGCAGCCTGTAAAATAGAAATGCATGCTCTGACAAATATTTTACCTAACACTTATTAGTATATTTATCGG
>NW_010573908.1:0-836 GCF_000687285.1 Phaethon lepturus
GTGATATTTCTTGCTGCATTTGCCACCTAGCATGACTTCTAACAACTTCTAACCTTCCTTTCTGCCCTCTTGTCTCCACTTGTTTAGAGCCACCTCTGCTCCCACCTCTCCAAAATGCCTTGCCCCTTGTTGACTCTTAAAAATCAACAGGGCCTCCAAAGCCATGTCATTCCCATACAAAAACCTTCATCCGTTTCTCACCCCGGTCCCAAGATGTTACACAAGTCCTGTGAATGCTAAGGGGAAGGCTCCATCCTATTTCCCCATGGGAATTACTTGGCTGTATAAAGATTTAGGATTTGCTGTGTAGCCCAGGTGCCTTTTGATTTGAGTTGTGGCTGTTTTAGTCACACAGGAGAGGAGGTACCATATTTCACTGGAGCTGCTGGGAATAGACCATGGTCAGGAAATGAGAAAATGTGGCCATCCTTCACCTGCATCTTCATTGCTTTCCTCCTGCCATGCTCCAGTCTCTCCTAACACATCAGGAGGCACTTGGCAGCCCCAGGAAAGCATTTGTAGATGTGCTGTGCTCTCTCTGGAGACTGGGTAATAGCTCGCTGCTGTTATTAGCAAGTAAGTTTATTTCCTTAGCAAAAAATGACAAGGCTCCTACTGCAGTACTGGTGGCTCTAAAGCTTTGACCGGTAGGTCATTACATTATCTGCACCCTACAGCACCAGCTAGTCAGCTTATTGCTTTTCTTCCTCTCTCTCTTTCTTTTTGTCATGAGCAAGAAATAAGAAACTGTCCTTTCCCCTACTTACCTCATTAGGACTTTAATAACTGAAAGCACATTTTTGGCAATTAAAGTTGGCAGTCATCAGGGTTGGTGG
>NW_010573909.1:0-837 GCF_000687285.1 Phaethon lepturus
CGGCACCCCCCGCCGCACGGGACTGACACAAAGCCTCGGCTGCAGTACCGGTGCAGAGCAGCGGCCCAACTGCTTAGCAGTCTTGAAGGAGCGTTTGTCATCCCGTTGTTACAGGTTAGGCGAGAGCAGGGCATGGACTGCGGTCCGTAAATAAGCATACGCACCCTGTTTTCAGCCCACTGGGCTCCCCTCTCCTATTCAAGCCCGTGTTCTGACCTGCTCATATGCTGTAGCTTGACCCGCGTCAGTAGCAGAACAGGCTGCAGAGTCCTTCTGGTGAGGAGCCCCAGTTCCAGGTGAGGTGTCAGAAGATCGCCACGGCTCTCAGGGAGGAGCAGTCCATCCATCCTGTGTGGATGGCTTTGGGAAATGGTCAAGGATGTTGGCTTTGGCTGCAGAGCCTGTCCTCTAGCAGGTGACGTGATGAATAATGTTTTCGTGAACAGGGCACTGATCAACAGTTCTGTAACGGATGGGCAACCAAGTATTTTTTAAGGATTTGCAGATGTAGTCAACAGGTTTGTTATCTGGGAAATTGTGCTGGAATTAGATTGAGAACTTTTAAATTTTCCATCCTGACGTATTATGGCTTAGCGCAGTGTGAGACAACTTTTTATACAAAGAGGCAGTTTTCAGCTCTTGAGTTGGGGTTCAGCTGCTTTAGTGTAAAAAGAGGGTTAAATAGTTCATTAGCTCTCAATGTCGAGTGTTACAAAACCATAGCCTTTACTCACAATTCCACCTCGATATTCTAGGAGCCACCTTGAACTAGAACTGAAGCGGGAAAGAGACAGATGGTCGTACGGTCACCAACGCAGCCAAGAAAACAAAAAAGGC
>NW_010573910.1:0-838 GCF_000687285.1 Phaethon lepturus
CGCACCAAGAAATGTTTAAGACAAAGTCCGTGTGTTGGTCCGCCACAGTCCTGAGAACATTTAATCAAATTTTACAGAAAGTAAAGGCCCAAAAGGACCTTAAAGGAAGTGACTTTCACCAGTCACAGCAAATGTAAGAATGTAAGTAATGCCCTGTAAGAATTCTAGAACAAAGGGGGGGAAAGAAGAAAGAAATGAGAAAAAACCCCAAAACAAACAAATCAACCATGAACTTGGTCAAGAAGAAAAAAAAAAAGTTTTATGGGGGGGGCAAGGTCATCTCCAAGAGACACAAACTTTTTTCAGCAGTAGGTATGGCAGGAAACCCCAGGTTTTCCTTCAGCCGCCTTTAACTTTTCAGCTGCGGCCCCTCACCAATGCATTGCTTTTTGGCCTGGTCACACAGACTCTGTAACCTCAGCCTCTGCTGGAGGCTTAAGGGAAGTGTTACCTTCCCTGAGAACTACACAGCAAAGGAAGAGGGGGATAAACCTGCAAAAACATGGGGATAAACCTGCAAAAACATGGGGCTAAACTGGTGGTCACTGTGATACTGGACAATGGAGGCCACAGCTATGGCTGCAATAGTCCCTGTCATGGACACCACCATCCTGTTACGGGGTCATTGCTGGAGGATTTTTTCTTTCCATGAAAAAAGCAACTCAGAATCCAGTCCAATCTTTGGCCTGAGGAACTACATTGATAGAAAGTATAAATTATTCAGGATGGTTTTCTTTCAATAATGGAAAGTCTGGTTCTGCAGGTAAAACTCAGATTTGGGTGTGGAGATCTTATCATAGAATCATAGGATTGTGAAATATGTTCATCTGATTTGTGT
>NW_010573911.1:0-837 GCF_000687285.1 Phaethon lepturus
AAAAAAAAAAAAAAAAACAAAAAAAACACCTGAAGAAACACAAAAATTGCACGCATTTAGAAAGTACTTGGGCACTAGAATCTCTTTGACCACATATACTCATGTTCACTTGGATCATGTTCCCATGCTTCTCGTTGAACACAGACTGCAGGGTCAGCACACAGAGAGCTATCCTCTCTAGATGAGGTTGATAAAATTAGCTCTCTGCCCAGAAGCAATAAATTTGTTTCCCTTGCTTTTAAATCAAGTTATTATAAGGAACACTGGCACATGGTACCATAGCAACAATTCTGACACATAACTTATTTTTATAGACCTTTACAGCATTATAGATATTGCATATAACCCAGATGTTCTTCAGAGGGGAGAAGAAAACCCCCAAAAAATGGAACACTTGGTCTACTTGACACTTAAATTTGTTGAGGAACGATGCAACCTTATTCTTTCTTATTTGTACACCATTGAAACATTCAAATTGAAAGGAAGCCTGGAAACGATGCAGCAACGTCTGAAAAGAAGGCAGATGCCAACTCCACATCTCAGTCAGAACACAAAGAAGGGTATGTAGAGATCTGTTGTCACTTTCCTGCATTCATCGCTGATGTTTTACAATTGAGAAATTGCAGTGACACTGGAACATATCCACTAGACATGGGAACTCTGCTAGGATTTGATCCGTTGAGGTGCTAAGCTTCATTTTCTTCTAACCTGAGTAAAAGGGGTTGCTGCTATAACTAGGATTCTGAAAACAAGAGATATGCATTTTGACTCACACATAATTCAGCCTCCAGGAATTTGACTGTATAGAAATTTTACTTGCCAATGTAAAAAAAAAAA
>NW_010573912.1:0-824 GCF_000687285.1 Phaethon lepturus
CCTGTCCAGATCCCTCTGCAGAGCCTTCCTCATGTGTATCGGCGGGGGGGGCATTTGTGGATTCCCCTCCCATCTCCTACATCACATTGCAAATCTGACACTCTAAGACTAATATTCACTTACCTGTTTTCTTAGGACATTTTGCTCTAAGGATGTTATTAATATGTCCAGATTCCCAGGATTCACAATGTTTCTTGTTCCACAAACACCTTATACCGGGACGAGCGTTTTTACACAGCTCTTCATCTCTGAATGCTTCACAGTTTGGAGGCTTGTACACAAGGATGTCATTCAAAAGAACACTTGAAAAACCCCCAAATACATACATGGACCTATTAGGAAAAAACAAGTAAATACAACTGGGTTTGTAACTATAGATACACATTCTTCATTTCTTATCTGTCTTCATATACAATTTAAAAATAAGACATAATTTTATAAAAAAAATTCTTTATCTCTCTAATAAAGACTCTGTCAAGGGTTCCACTATTGATCAGTTTTTTAATGTATTTCTCCATTGAAGTTTAGGTTAACAAAAAAATTGCTCAAACTGCCCTGTTCTGTACATGACATCTACCACTAGTGAGTGACATCTATCACATGTCCGGAAAGAAGGAAGAGCAGCTACGGAGGAAACTACTCATTTTTGGAGTTAGATAATGAGAACAGAGTGTGAAATAATGGCCTGCAGGAAGTGAGAACATTTTTCCTCAGGAAGATTTCAAAGACAACCAGCAATAACTGGCAGATGGATACTTCTTTTTGGTAACATTTCTGGTGCAGTAGCTGCTGACAGCAAAACTGGAAGACTAGACTAGAGATCT
>NW_010573913.1:0-824 GCF_000687285.1 Phaethon lepturus
AAGTGTTTGCTCCTATGTACATCTTTTTATCTAAGATAAGTATTTCCCTAACTTTCCCTAGAGCCCTTTGACTAAAAGTTGGCATAAGGTATATTTGCAAGCATAATGTGTTGACATTTACAGCGTAACTCAAACAAATACAAAACATTAATGTTGTCCCCTTCACATCCAGCAAACGGTAGTCAAAGGGACAAAGTTAACTTGCAAGCAAAACAAAAAACATGCCTAATGGCACAGAACTTTTATGAAGGAATATTCTCAACGTGTTCAGAGATCCAGGAAAGATAGAGAAAAGATAGGGATGGGAAAGCTCTCAGTGAGCCAGGCAGACATCTTCCAGAAATATGCAATCTGATGGCATCCCCTACTACTGATTTGTTCTAATCAGAAGTCTCTAAATAGAGATTACAATTAGTGCAGATTAAGGCTGATGAAAAATTTTTGCTTTAGATGTTTTTGTAATAGAGTTTGAAGATGATTGAGAGTGGAAATATACATCTATACAGATATTTGGGAGCTCAAAGGTATTAACTGTTAGAAAGAAGATTGCAGTTAGCGAGATAGATATTTCTTAAGATTATATCTTCTTACATATTTTAAGAACACAACATTAAATAACAAATGCCTAAAATGGCAAAATATTTTTCAGCATATGTTTGTAAAAGAACCTTAAAAGTTATACTGGAAACTAGGAAAAAAGCAACATCTGAATGTTTGTTTATCGAAAGTATTTATACTCCCTTTGAGACTTACTTAGAATTGCATAGAATTCTCAGAAGATTACTATTTCTTCTGGGATTTCCAGTTCTTACTGCTTCTAATCC
>NW_010573914.1:0-837 GCF_000687285.1 Phaethon lepturus
TCCCTTCCTCCATTTCCTTTCCCCTGGTCTTTCTACCAAGTCTTCCTTGCTGAGAGAGCACTGCACAGGGCCGCTACGAGGTGCCTGCCAGGCCGATGGCTCCTTTGCATGAGGCCCAAAGATCTACCAGCTGTGGGCTCGGCTCTCCTTGGCACACAGCACTGACGAGGGAGCAGGGAACAGCTGAGGGGAGGTAGAAGACAGTTTCACGGTCTTTGGTGGACAGTCTCAGGAGCCGCCTGTGACAGAGCTCCTTGGGTGTCTTGGCAAGAAGAAAAGCTTCTGCTCCTGGTGGGAAGAGCAGAGCCAGAGCCAGGTCATCCTGCAACGCCTATTGCACCAGCGGAGGACATGGGCTGCACCTCCTCATTGCACGCTGGGAGAGCCAGCTCCGGGGACTGTGGCCAACACCCAAATGGCGTAACGTAGGAGTGGGAAAGCACACTGCCCGCGTGCAGGATACCTCCCCCAGCCTCTTCTTCCTGGTAGTCCCACCACCCTCTCCCTCCCCGTGTCATAGCGCAGATGAGCTGACTGACAGTGCAGCCATTTCAGGTGATAGCTGGGCCTTGTCAATGACAGTAAGTGCTTCTAAGTAAATTATGCACCTGCTCCATAGAAAGATTGAACGTACAGGAAGATATGGCTAAGGTTAATGGACTAATCACTTGTCTCTCACCCCTGGGGTCTCCGTGCTAATCCAGCTGAGATTTGAAGGCTGAAAAATGGCAGGGACGTATATAACTCAAAGGCGTAATTGAATTGAGTTGTGTGGCAATCTTACCCAGGTTCCAACCCCTATGGCATATTATGCAAGGAAACCAGTGATAAACAGAG
>NW_010573915.1:0-837 GCF_000687285.1 Phaethon lepturus
GCTTCGTTAAAACAGAGCAGATATGTCTAAGAGTAAATGAGCTAAACAGCACAGAGCATACTTCTGCAACTGTTCTCAGGTAGTTTTTTCTGCACAGCTCATTAGCTATCTAGAACTGCAAAATGCAGGTATTTTCTGTTCCCATTATGGTTTTAATTGAGAGCTTATGACACAGCACTGTTCAGGGAAAGATTTCAACAGCCTTTTCCTCATGGCTGCAGGGCAGGGGGGTATTTTTTTACCCTTACAAAATCTATGTCTTTGTACTTTTCTGTTTTGTACTTCTGATACACGACTCTCCAAGGGCTTAATATCTTAATGTCCCTTTTACAGAGCAGGAGAATCAGTCAAAGACTAAGTAATCTGCCTAAGATCACAGAGGAAGGCTGTGGCAGCATCAAACTGAGACCTGAGGTCTTCAGAATCCTATTACAATGCTCTAACCCCAAGACCATCTTGCCTTTCTTAAAAGCTTTACTATTACATTCAAGCATACAGAGACTCAGGTGGAAACAAAAACAGAAGGCATAAACAAACTCAGCATGCCAGTGACTGCAGACACTTTGAAACAATAGAAGAGCAAACACATAAAGTCAGATCACTTTGAACTAAATTTGGACGGGACATTCTAATGTAATGCATTTATATCTATTTTACAACTACTGGTTCATTAGTCAGTGGACTAAAATATTCCTGAAAACATGGAGGAGTGCTCTTTAATACCCAGTGGTGCATGATTCTCTTTTGTGAGCACTATTTTGAATGTGATCTCTGTCCATGACCTTATAAGTAAAATCTGCTGGAAATAGGACTAACTTTTTTCCCCTAAAGATATTC
>NW_010573916.1:0-839 GCF_000687285.1 Phaethon lepturus
GGCACACCGCCCCCGGCCGCACTCCGCCGCGGGGAGGCCCCGAGCCCCGCCGCACTTTGGGGAGGGAGCGGGGGCTCCATATTGCCTGGCTTTCGCCTGTCACGTGAGCCCTGGTAGGAATGATCGTTTACGTCACCCTAGCAGGAAAATAATTCGTAGTTTTTCTGTCATATTTTCCATTTTCATTGAGATCCACCCTGGCAGATGTATACCAGCAAATACCACACGGTAGGGAGAATAATAAAGAGGAAGCTTAAGCTAAACGATTTGCCTTAATTGGGAATGCTTCGAGCTGATAAGAGTAAATTGGAAAGTCCTAGTTTCCTACTTTTTTTTTTTTTTTTTAACACGATGACGGGACCCGGACCTGATAAATAAAGTCAATAGGAAAATTTGCATTGAATCGGATGGGAGCTACATCGAGTAATACTTCTTTTAGAACAACAACCGAGCGCAAGATACATTTTCTTGCTATCTAAAAGGGTGGCAGAAAACATTTCTCATACGTCTTTGCATAATCCTCCATCCTCCCCCAGTAAAAATTGTCTCCCTGTCTTGTTTCTGTTATTATTTACTTAGCATTAACAGAAGAATGGCAGAAATCCGTGAAGAAAGAGCACTGAAAAGTTGATACAATCTCGAGTTCAGCAAACTCCAAAATTAGCAGTTGCCAGAACGCACTAAAAGCAAACGGTAGCTTTACGGGGATTTAGCTTTGTCACAGAGACGTAGTTATGAAACGTGCTCATTGGTATGCATGCCTCATTTTTTATTCTTTTTCTATTCTACTCTGAAAAAGGAGTCTATTTTTAACTAGGAAGGAGGAAAAAAAAAAAAAA
>NW_010573917.1:0-838 GCF_000687285.1 Phaethon lepturus
ATACAGAATTAGCTAATAACTTTAGACTGTAGGAAGCTTGTACTTTTAAGTCAGCTATTGACAAACTGCAGAAGGCCCAAACATTGTAGAAGTTGGAATGTTTCAGAATAGGTGGATTTGACATTCTTTTGATATGAAAGATAATGACAGCATCTGATTTTAGTGGTCAAAGCATAAAACTCCACAGACTGAAGTTGCCCAAGCGTGCAAGATTGTTTAAACAGTGTTTGGTTTCTTCCAGCTTGAACATTTGTAGCCCCAAAGAACACTTTTCCAGTTGCTTTGACAGCAAGCTTGGTAGTTACTTCACTTTTATCTCTCTTTAAGGTTTTCCAGTGGAGGACTCAGGTGTAGATGATGATCAAGGTTCTCTGGGAACATTCAGAAAGCATGTTGCACAGAAGACAGCTCAGAACACCTCCTGTATTTCATGGCTTTTCTTTATGTATTTTTTAAAGTTCTGGTCCTGTAGAATAGCTCATCTTCCCACACCTGCTAGTAGACTCCTGCTTGCAGCTTTAGACATGACCATTGTGTAGTGCCATCCCATCTGGGATGGCCTCAGTCGTAGCAAACTGCTGGCAGCACTCCCAAGTTTGGCTCTTAGCACATGTGACAAAGAGTTGTAATGGTGTTCAAAATGTGTTTGGCACCAAAGAACTTTAGTCACTGGCTGTCACTACAGTGGTGGTAATGACAGTACAATGATGTATATTGCCTTTTGCATGTGTTCTGTGTGATAGAAATTAGTAAAATCAGCCACAAAACAGCACCACATCATTCCAAAAGATAGAAATGATATTTTTCATAGAAATAGATTAATTAAGATCTTAGCATT
>NW_010573918.1:0-839 GCF_000687285.1 Phaethon lepturus
ATAAAGTGACAAAGGTAAATGGTGGGGTTTGCAAGCACCTTGAAAAGGGCTGTGAATCATAAAAACCCTCCTTGTCTATCTGTAAGAAAGAACTAAACACTTCCATCACTTGTGGTTTGTATAATAAACTTGCAGGCAAACCACGGTAGCCTAAAGTTGGGTTTCCTCAGCGACGTTTTATTTTCTAAATGTACCTTTTCTGAAGAAATGGATCTGCCTGTGAAATATCTTCCTGTAGTTTTGCACGGTCTGAACGTGAGGCTTCTTTGAACAGCTTTGAAAATCAAATTAATTAACATCCAGTGTGAGCAATAGGCACGTTCGGTGTAACCACAGTTAGCTTTTTTCAGTGACACGGGGTTTAGCCTTGCAAACAAACAAAACAGCCCCCTGAACCGTGTATTTACTTGGCTGCGTTGTTTCTGTGGAGACTTTGCATCCTACCAGATACTTGTACTATTCAGACCAGTCCTTAAATCAAAGTTGCCTTGCATACCTAGGAGAAAAATAACCCCCCTGACATCGTGGGCAGTCTTCTACCTCTAGAAGTCTGGAACGTATTTTTCAGAACCCCTCTGTTACCACATACGACTGCTCCAGACCGACAGATACTGGGGGTGAGCAGAAACAAAAGAGGACGAGCGGTGCCAGGCTAACATGCCTTCTAAGAAACAAAAATTTCCCTGGGCTGCTTTGGCACTAGTATTAGTGCCTGGACTGGAGTTTACTGTAATCAGAGCCTTTTTTTCGAAGACGCGGGCTCTCCAGGGAGGCCCGATTCTCGTCTCGGTGCCACGGATTATACACGTTGGCGCAGCTTCAGCTTACGCTGGTGTCGA
>NW_010573919.1:0-837 GCF_000687285.1 Phaethon lepturus
CATCAGTGTCTGTATTTTCAGTTAATGGAATGATTTCTACTGAGTTTGCTGGATGCAGGAATGATCCTGTAAATATGACCAGCCTGCCAAATTCCTCATACACTCTCCTGTGGGACAAAGTGGCTTTTTCTTTGTTAGGCACAGAAACACATCTTTGACTTCAGAAAAAGGTGTCTTGCAGTCCCTGTACCACTAACGTTTTTCTCTTTTTGCTTTTCATTAACAGGGGTGGTGTATATTCTCCAGGAGCTGCCTTCGCTAAAACAAAACTGATTGATCGCCTCAACAAATGTGGTGTTGAGTTCTCTGTTATTAGCAAGCCTTGAAGTCTGAAGTCAAAACATAACTGTATGAAGTAACACCTTTCCTGGGTCTAACTTCAATAAAACTCATTTGGCTGTAAAAGCTTAATCATAAAATAGTTTCACTGTGCTATTGTTTACAGCAGAAACAGAAGAACAAATGAGTTAAAAAGTATAATACTACTTGCTATAGTGAGCTAACCCATGAAGGCTGTTGAGTTTTAATTCACAGGCATATTAAAGAAGTGACTGACTGGGTACTAGTTGTAAAATGTTGTTGAATCTCTTTCATCTAAGTTTTAAGTTACTATTTAATGGCACCAGTGTGGCATCTGCTTCACAAGTAACCACAGCTTTCTGGTTCTGCTCCATTCCCCAGCTATTAAAAGCAGGCAGGCCCTGGATAACAAGTGCCTTAGCAGGTGAAACCACTAGTTACTCCTTGTGCTTGTTTGGGATAGGTGCTGTTAGTTTGTGGTGGTCTTAGTTCATTCTTGCAAAGCTTTAGTGCCCATAGTGAAATAAAAGAGTAGTT
>NW_010573920.1:0-839 GCF_000687285.1 Phaethon lepturus
TCTGAGCTCAGAAAGCAAAGCACACGATGGCCGCGTGCTGCCGCCCGGCGTTCGGGGACCCACGGGGGTGATGCCTGCCCGCCATGCAGCAGCCCCCCTCCTGGACCGCTGCTGCTGTTGCTCCGCTGCCACCCTCAAGCTGGTCCCAGAGGAGAAACTGGTCCCAGGTCTGCAGCTGTGGAGGCTTCGAGGATCTCCTGGCCCAGTGCCGATCGCTTCTGTGCTCGAGCCAGGTCTTCTGGGCGCTCTTGGGTTTGGGTAGCGCAAGAGCACGGACACAGAGTTCAAGGAACAAATCCAAGCCCTGTGCCATCACCTCTCAGGTGGCTTCCCAGAACGTCCACACCCTTACGATCACACAGAAATCCCACCGTCCAGCCCAACAAGCCCCTCGGTAAACACGGAGACAATGCCTTTTTCTCAGAGCCTGTAATTAGTTCTTCTAGATTTGCTTCTTCCCAGCTGACGCCTTTCACTAGCGCAGCCTGTGAGACACAGTATTGGCACAGCCATGAAATATGAATATATTCTCAGTCCTCAGCGGGAGCTGTTTTTGCTACGTTATGCTGTTGTAAAAAAAGCAGATTGCGACTTCCCCACAACCTATAGAGTAGTTTATGACTTTCACAATTATTAAAATATATTCCCTGTTACCCTGTGAACAGCACTGCACAGCCCTGCTGAGGAGTCCTGGCTCCTCAGGACTCACCCGTGCACCTCCAGAGGTTTGGTCCCTGTTGCTGTCCCCCAAGCAGCTCCCACAGGAGCAGCTCTCCATTCAGGGATGGCTCGCCATTGCTTTCCTCGGTTTTTCACAGAATCACAGAACCATTAAGGTT
>NW_010573921.1:0-839 GCF_000687285.1 Phaethon lepturus
GTGCAGCAGGGAGGGGAGTTAGCCGATAGTTCAAGGCTGGACCTGCACAGGACACATCAACGTGGGTTGGAGGCTGCCCTGACGTCGTGGGTCGTGGGCTGCTCTTGACCAGGCTGGGCAGTCTCCAGGGTGTGCAGGTGACAAGCTGCAGTAGCTCAGCTCATCTCCCCGTCACCGTGTGTCAGCTTGCTTGGTTTCAGCTTGCAGGTTTTCTTGTCGCTAGTAATTGGATGAGTTTCCCTTAGAATCACCTGGCACGAAGGCAGCAGCTAGAAAGATCCCTGTGTGGAAAGCTCTATGGAAGGAGCTGTTCCCTGTTGAGCAAAAAAAGGGGCTATTTTATCTGTTCAGTCAATCTGTAATCTCTAAGCACATCTTAAATGTATTAATGCATTAAAACATAACTCCCATTAGCCACCCAAATAACTTCCATCAGAATCATAAGCATTTCTATTGCTGTGGCTTTGGGTTAGTGATGCAGCACCGGTCAAACTTCAATAAGGATGTAATCGTTCTAGCCTATAATCCAAGGCTTTTCCTGAATAACTCATCTTATTTTCCTTTCAAACCCGCAGGAAGAGTCACGCTGCTTTTTCCTGGCTTGTACTGAGATTCTACTTCTGTGTTTGCAATGTATTTATTTCATTTACACATGCTTCTCGTGCGGTTTCCTTGTTCGTGTTCTTCCAGGTCTCCGGCTCCTGCTGTGCTGACAACCCCTCTGCAATCGGGAGCGCTGGAACTGCTTAAGCCAAGGCTCCTCTTTTTGTGCTGTACTTCATACACTCACAGGCTTCTCCAGAGCCACCAGCTCCTCGGGACACCCCAGCCACCCTGCT
>NW_010573922.1:0-840 GCF_000687285.1 Phaethon lepturus
TGGGTGATTGTGCTAGTTATTGAAGAATAACAAAAACAAATCAAACTACGTAGGATCTACATGCAGACATCACATGAAGCCAAACCATGGTCTTTTAGGCTCTTCGTGACTGAGGACAAACCCACAGTAACAGTGATGTGACTGTATGAAGTGCTCGGGCCTGCACTGATACGGTCCCTTGGACAGGATCCAGGCCGGTTTGAAAGACTCTTGAAAAAGTGGCACCTTGTTTTTGAAGCCTGTTAGTGAGTGTTCATGGACCAGAAGCAGGGCTTGAGTTCAGCATTTCCCACCAAGAGATCAGGATACACAGCAGTCACGTTTGCAATGATCTCATTTCAAAGCCCTACATTAGCTGGGCAAGAAATTTCATTAGTGAAGGTTTTTCTCATTCATTTTGTGGAGAGGATAATGAATTACAAGGATATGTAAATGTAAAAACGTATGCAAATGTTCATGTGTTTGCCTTTTGCTCTTTGCAGAATCACTCTGCCTCTATGACTGAAGTAACCTGAGATGGAAGATGGGCAACAGAAGCTATTTTTTATTACCTTCCAGTACAATACTCCAAGACACACAGTTACTAAATGTCTAACTGTGATGACCAGTATTATGTTATGTCTAGTTAGAGGCTAATGTTTTGTACTTTTTTTGTATGAGGAAGTGATGTAGCTTGCCCTGATTTTTTGTCAGCTTTAATATTATTATGCCAGAATTTAAAAGCAAAACGGAAAATGAACAAAAAAAACTTTTCTTGTTTAAAGTGTGCACTGAAGAACTACATCTATGGAATTGTTGATGTTGTTATGTGATATTTGTACACTTTTTTTTTTTTTTTTT
>NW_010573923.1:0-839 GCF_000687285.1 Phaethon lepturus
GATTTTTCTTGGTAAGCTCCTTGTTTATGGTCTGTGAGCAAGTGATTAAAGCTGATACGGGTGAAAAAAGATTGTATGGGTGAAGCTCAGATTTGAGATGTTGGCAAATACAAGATTAGTGCCTGCATCAGCCATGGGGTCTTTAACTCTTGAGCCATCTATTTACTCTTTGCATCTTACTGTCATAGGCTGTTGTGAAAATAAATTAACTGGTCCTAGGTTTAATTATCTTTTTTGTTATACCGCGGTTAACCCCGTCTTAATCAACAGGATAACAAGTAGGGTAAGGTTTATTGGTTCTGAGTCTCTGAAATGTTTACAGATAAGAACCGATAAGTGCTGGTTAGCTAAGAAACAGTCTGAAGGTGTTTGCTCAATTCAGTTTTGGATAAGCAGCTATTATTCAGTTTCTTTGAGTTGATCTGCATTGATTAGGATAGTAGTGAGTCTGGCATACTCTCTGCGATTCCCTGGCGCTAGCCAAGAGTGCTTGAATCTACACCACATAATTAATATTTGAGCCTAAATCTTCATTTGGTAGATCTGAAGGGCTGCTTAGGCATACTGTAGGAATCGGTCAAAGCAGAAAGACTTGCAGGTCTTCAGCCTCTGTTTGCTTCTAAACTTACCCTCTCTACAATTCTTCTTTGTTCCCCACAATTTTTATGGGGCAAAAGCAATAGGGCACCAAACCCTCCCCCGAAACCTATGATTTGTGCTGGTTTACTTGAGACTGCCTGCTACAAAGACTTACTGAATTAACTTGGATGTTTTCCCCCTTGACTTCTTTTGATTGTGAAGAAAGCCCTGTAACTTCTGAGTAATCTGAAAAAAAAAAT
>NW_010573924.1:0-840 GCF_000687285.1 Phaethon lepturus
AGATATTTTGCTCTCAAGCAGGAACATAAATTTGAGACCAAATCAAGAAACTGTTTTACAAGCAAATAAAAATAACCCTGCCAAGGCAGATGCCCAAATTAATACTTTTTCTCTCCCTTTTTTTCCCCTTTAACCAAATTCCTTTTGAACTTCTCCATTGTTTGTGTAAGGTCTCGTTTATTCTGCAAAGTCACAGTTTAGGTTTTGGACACTGCAGAAAAAAACCCAACAAAATAAACAGAAGTGCTAGTAGGAAGATGAAATACTGCCCATACAGTCAAACACCACCTTCCTATCTGACCCATCATCTGTGCTGGCTCAACCCCAAGTCTCTAAAGTGATTCAGCCATGAAACCCCACTGTTAAAGAGACAAAATGCCCTGCCAATCTGCACTTGGTACAGAGAATCCAAGCTAAGTCCATGGACTCTATCCCCTAAGCAGGAACTCAGTGCTGTTCTGAAGAGCTTAAAACAGTAAGACAGGCTGACAGTTAAAATGAGTGACCTGACTGGGATACCAGGGCAGGACGGACAGAGCAGAAGTCAGAATATCCAGCCTAGTACCCTCTTCACCCAGCCCACTCCCGCTCCTCCATGCAGGATATGTTAGCAAATACACCACCTGAGCTGACGCTGAAAGAGATTAAACATTACATGGCTTAAAACCAAATTGATGCAAGTCAAAAATTAAACCTTCTTTTAAAGCACATCAAGAACAATGTTGCAAAGTTCTGCTGCATCAGTGGAGCAGTCTGTGTCCACAGGGCAAGAGGGGTAAGTTTAGCCCAACGGCACCTTTTCAGAAAACAAATGGCCTATGATTCACTGGTATCCCTTGC
>NW_010573925.1:0-832 GCF_000687285.1 Phaethon lepturus
TCTCGTAGGGTAGCAAGGAGCACCATGTGGTGCCACTCGGTGGCTGCAGCCTGAGGCCCACTGGTCTGTCACAATGGTCTGTCAAAAAAGCAGGCTCCCCAGGCCCTGGACACAGAGGGGCAGCGGCAGCTTTCCTCAACTTGGCCTGTGCTCCAGAAACGTCCGGGGGTGGAACGTCAGCGCACGTCCGTGCTGTCCTCCTTTGGCTGCTCTTTCACCAAGAAAGAGGAGCGTGACAGGATTTCAAGGAGTCACCAAGCGGTTGGGCAAGACGCTAACAGCCATGACGACGCTGTACAAAAAGCTGCATTTCTGCAGGGATGAGGCCTGAGGTTGCGCCTAGGGTCCCGTACGTGTCTGGATCCTTTTCCCCGAGAGCCCCTGATGCCAGCGCATGGATGATTCGCACCGAGGGGGAGCTGAGGTCTCTCCTAGTGCCTCAGCACTTTTGGGTGACTCACGGGTGATTCTGAGGTGGCCTGCTGGTGCCACCTTGCAATTAAAGGGACCCGAATGTGCCAATCCATCCCTGAGCCAGGGAAAACAAGCCAGACCCTCTGGGTCGGTGACCTGAACACGCCACCCGGCAATGATGCAAAGGTGAGTGTTGTTTGGGAAGACTGTGCCGAAACATAAAGGTTCATTTGGCGATGGCTCGCTTTCAGGCATGAGTCAGCAGGCTTCTTCATCGCTCTCCAGGGCCACGTTGAGCCGTTGCTTCTCCTCAGGAGAGCACTGAGTAAAGTCCTGGCAGGCAAGGCAAGGGCTGGGCAGTTCCCAAAGAGAACGCTCTGGCCTTCCCTGTCTGAAGAGAACAGCTGAACCCCTGGGC
>NW_010573926.1:0-831 GCF_000687285.1 Phaethon lepturus
CCTTGTTTAGCAGACTCGTCAGGATTCTACAGCCATACCTTGAGCACAATTAAGTACTTTTTTCCTGGAATAGAACTTCTTGTATCATCACATTTTTTTTTAGTCACATCTCTGCTAAAGCTTTAAACCATTGGTTTTGCTTTTGCTGGGTTTTTTCTTCAGAGATGTAGTAAGATTAGGACCATTCTTACTTTTCAATTCAAAAACTTTTCTCCCGTTTCCTCACGTTTAGCAACTCTTTTACAAACATATCCTTAGCCTGTGTTTAGAATCCCTGCCCTGTATTTTCCCCTTTTCTTTAAAAGAACCTCAATTTCTGTGGAAAACTGTTTTGAAGCCATGGAGTGCTTGCTTTTTGTAATCACTGATTTTTATCAACTGATTTAAACTGTGTCCTGGAGTTTATACCATAAATGAGGCTTGTTCAGAAAAGGTATAATTAGACATTGATGTTTTTAAATTGATCTCCCTTGACCTAATCAGAAAGCTGGGGGTTTTTTTTTATACCTAACTCTTTCATATTGTAAAACTGAAGTTACCCTTTACATGAATATTTTGTCTATGTTGAAATTTAATAGTCATAACTGTAAAAGAGAATTGTACAAGGTGTGTATACAGTACAAGATTTGAAGCCCGTGGATCAATAAGTGAGCTGGTTATTCTAGAAATCCACTTTTTCAGATAAGCTGGAAAGCACATGAACAAAGTTGATACGGATTTATTCTCTCAAGCTTGCGTAAACGGCTGCTCTTCTGTATTTTCTTTTTGTTTAACAAAGGATGAATCTGCTCCTAAAACTCTGGGCAAACTCTTTGAAAGCAGCGAGGATGA
>NW_010573927.1:0-842 GCF_000687285.1 Phaethon lepturus
AGCTCCTTTCCAGCACAGCAAAGCCATTGGTGATCCCATGGCTACCATATCCAGTTCTGTCAGAGCTACTGAATAGCAAGAGGGACCTCCGGGAAGAAGGGAAGCCTCAGCCCAGCCGCAGCAAAGCGCGGGCAGGAGCTGTGTGCTCCCTCCGAGGGCTGAGGCGATGGTTGTGCCTGTAGAGCAACCGCTGCCTTGCGGCACTGGAGGGGGGAAGGAGAGCCAGCCAGCCTCGTCTGAATGTCATGCAAAAATGGGCCATAAATGCAACCTAACAGTCAAGGAAAAAACCTTTGGGAAGCCAAGGAATGCAGGTATCAGGTCAGACACTTGCTCTGCAACCTGGCGTATGCGGGCAGCCTCTGCACAAGCACCAGCCTCCTCGGACTTCGTGTCCACAAAAACTTTGCAGCTGTTTTCTAATAGCCCGAATCGTCTGTATTTGGTGTCTTTTTCCTATCCACCCCACGAGGCCTATTTCCAGAGCTGAGAGCCTGGCAGTGCCCAGGAACAGTGTGTCCCCCCAATACAGGTAATGCAGACTGTGCATTGCTCCGAATTTGTTCCTTCCCTTTTCAGCATCCCTCAGGTCTTCCATACCAGAGCGCATGCAGCCTGCTCATTTTGGGGATTATAAATGCGCTGTGGCTGCCCCTGGAAATTGGAAGTGGCGTGGTAAGTCGCCAAATGTTGCAGCATCCTGCAGTCCTGACCTCTTTTCCTCTGGGACTATGCTTTCTCCGTCCGATGGGGAGGTACTCAGAGGTTCGAGGCCAAACTGGGTGACACTCCTGTGCGGCAAGGAGCAGGCCTGTGAACCTGTGACTGAGTTTGTGAGGCTG
>NW_010573928.1:0-841 GCF_000687285.1 Phaethon lepturus
CCTCCAGAAAGTACATAAATGTATCACAAGTAGTTTAGATTTTTGTTGTTTCTGGTTTCAGTTTTAATCACCTGTACAGGAGTCACAATTTAGCTGAAGATACAGGCATTTAGTAATAAGGAAAGACTAAAATCACCTGAACTGCTGTTTCTAATTACATACAAATAATCTGAGAATACAGTGAATTGTCTGAGAAACCAATGAATGGTGAGAGCTGGAAATAAGATTGGAGTTAAATACATTTTAGGATGAGAGGAAGTCTATACTCTATTTTGGTACAAAATGGATATGTTGTGTGTCAGTAAAGTTACATAAACATTAGATAACAAATAAGTAGTAATTAAAAGCTAAAACTAAAGTACATTTAATGACTTACAGCATCTACATCTCCTTACCACTAGCACAAGTAGTTACGCATCAGTGTGTAATGAGCCTTAACATAAATTCTGACCAAGTAGGCATGTCAGGTTTGTTCCTATCATGAGACAGTGCTAGTTTCCATCACAGTGAAAAAGGTGCAATAAGGGGAAAAAATGAGAGAGACACTGATTTCATTGAAGAAGAAAAGCAGATACCAGAAATTTGAAGGAACCCATCTGCAGAGAGACATTTGGCCCAATCCAGTGTTTAGGTGAGGAGGAAGCATAGCTGGGAAGAATGAGTTGAAGATTAGAAAGTGTAATGGATTGTGGGGGCACAGAAAAAAATGGAAAAAAGGAGATGGAAAATGGGAGAAAATGAAAACAACTTGCTAGGAAAGGAAGTGGCATATTATCTGATACAGTCCCTAATAGCACCCTGTAATCATATACCATGTGTATTGGGTTTGCATGGCAAGGTT
>NW_010573929.1:0-828 GCF_000687285.1 Phaethon lepturus
GCAAAGCAGGTAGGTTTCCTTAGGCTTCCAGCTGGAGTGGTACCGTGTACTCTGAGAGGCTGACACTTGCTCTTCGAATTAAGGGAGAAGGTTCTTTGCAAAACAGAAATGGGGAATTTAACAGCAAATTCTCTGTTTTATCATCAATATAATGGCCTTAATTTTCAAAGCCACGTAGTTTGCAAGAGTTCTTATAGCTGCAGCGGCACTCCTTATTGATTTTTAACTCACTCTAGCTGGACATCATGTTTTAAAAACAAGAAGCATACTGGAAACCCAGGTTTAAGGCAGTTGCATTGGAAAGCATTGGATCCCCATTTTTTTCTTAATGGTTGTTTCTCAAAATTGATATGCAAGCTAGACGCATCCAACAAGGATTAAACTCCAAAATAACAATAGCCTCCACCATCTGCATTTCCCCCGTTTGTTTTTCAAAGCTGATTTTGATGTCAATTATGTACCTGATTTGAAGCAATTAAACACATTTCTCGGAGTGTTATGTACAGCTGAATTTGTCTTGGAAATGGACGGGCAACCGGAGATGACCGTTTCAGGTCTCTTCCAACTTTGCTTTAAGCCATTCTGGAAGACAGGCAACGGTCCAGGTCTCTTTGGAAACAGCAGAAAATAAGTGCCGAGGCACAGGAATGGCTTTATGGGGTGTTGAGGGAGGAAGGGGAGAGGTAAAATATTAATAATGATGATGATGGCAATTGTCAAAATAATAATGATGACCATGATAGTAAAAGTCGGTTATTTTGCTTTTGAGTTGCTAATAGTTAGCCGAAGAAACCACACAACTACCGGGAGAGATGACTTGTGGATTGG
>NW_010573930.1:0-840 GCF_000687285.1 Phaethon lepturus
AGAGAAGAAAGATTTGAATGTTTGGAGACATTCACAATGCTCTTTCAACCTGAGGAAACTTGATATCCTTGTAGCTTTAGGTATCAGAAACCTAAGAATAGCACAGGAAGAGAACTGAGATCTAATGATGTTCCCGAGTATTGAGAAGGACAGGGAAGGGCTGTATTGTACCAGGAGTAGAGGAGGTTACTGGTAACCTGAAGGGCTGAGAAGTTCTTTCCCAGCTTTTCTTGACTCCAGTGGAATTACCTGCTGCTTGCCAAGAGCAGAAGAGTTTCACCTCAGCAACAGTAAGATCAGGTTCCGAGTTGTACTTGAGCTTTGTGCCGTTGCTTTCCAATTCTCACCTGCGTATATGGATGTAGCAGAATTTTTTTGGAAGAATCTTTGCCATCCAGCATACAAAAAGCACTAATGCAGGTAACAGGAAAAATTATTTCTTCCTTTCTTTCTGAACTTGTTAGCCTATTCTTGGCCTTAATATCAAGACTGAGTAGTTATCTAAATTAAGGAGGACCTGGTAGTGAGAAATGGTGGGCCAACACATTGGGCATCTTTTCTACTTTTGTTTCACAAAAATCTTGTCTGTGATCTTAAACAGAACTCACTGGATTTTATAGAAGTTACCTGAGAAGCAAATGCTACCGAACAGTGTTTTCAGTGACAGAATTTCTGAGGCTGACATCTAATCAAGAAGATTTGGGCCTGTCCTTCTTTCTCACTTTCCTTTTGTAGAAGCCTTGCAAGTTGTTTGGTGGGTTTTTTTGTTTGTTTGGTATTTAAATGGAAATTATTATTGTTTTTTTCTATTGGTATTTTTCCATAGAGATGAAGCCTTTC
>NW_010573931.1:0-839 GCF_000687285.1 Phaethon lepturus
AGGTCCCTTCCAGCCCAAAGATTCTATGATTTCAGAAGCAGAATACTAAATTATAGATCTTTGTGGGTAGCGAGGCACGTGTCCCAAGCAGTATGAAAAATCTACCCCTTGTCCTTTTAGGCAATAGTGAGGTGGAGGAACAAATCTCCATAACCATACCTGCTCTGTGGGTTTTCCTTGTGGGCAATGAAAGGATGTGCCTTGGCATTTTTTAAATCAGCATTTTCTACTTCTGTGTTTTTTCCATTCAACCTGAATTTTCAGTCATGCTAAAGCATCTTTTTAACTTCCCTGGCAATGTAAACGAGTTTACATGGGCACATATTGTATTGTACCCACCTCAGGAACATTGTGCTTGGTCAAAGAGTGAAAGACCTGTGATGTAAAAGAACATCAGACTGGTGGATTTACAGGTGAGGGCTGTTTTGGAGTTGCATGTACAACTGGACTGCTATAAAACTTAGAGATTTTTTTAAAATCTGAAATCAGTTGTTTGATTTGAGTGGGCCCATGTTTAGAGATGGAAATATTTAGTACAGTGTAAAACAGCTGGAATTACAGAAATGAAGGATCTCACCCAATTGGCTTACCAGTGATAGAGATGTAAGGACAAAAATAAGACAAGTTGCAAATTAACCTATTAGCACTTCATTGTACGTGTGAAGTACACAAATCACTGCTCTTCCTGTGCTGATTCACATTTGTCTGTTATTCATGTAGAAACCCAGAGTGCGTGAAAAATGGTCAGCCTTTCAAGCCATATCACAGCACAATCTTTCTATTAATCGCAGAACAATAACTTGAAATAACATTCTGGGTAGGTGAAAGCAGCATTGGAA
>NW_010573932.1:0-843 GCF_000687285.1 Phaethon lepturus
ACTAAATTTCCTCATATTTCAAAACCTCCCTGTTCAAATAGCACTGCTAACTGCATTTAAAAATCCATGTTCATAAGCATGAACTCTTCCGCTAGTAGTTTCAAAATTAAAGAGGTGTACTAAAAACAAATACAAAGGATGTACAGAAAAAATTGTTTCACATGACCATGTCATGCTATTCTCTGCTGGTGATACTCTGGGGGTTTCTAAGAGTGTTTGTATATTTTCAGTATTTAGAAACCAGTCCTCAAAAAGAGCAGGAGAGGTAGCACTTCAGCAACATTAAATATTCTGACAGAATATTATGATAGAATTTTTTTTAATTCTATTTTTTTAAAGAAAATCACTATTTATGTAAGACTACCAAGGTTTCTTTAATTTTGAGGCAATTTAGGGAAAAGGCAATTTAAAAAATGTGTATATAAGGATGCCGTACAGACACTATAATTTCTAGAAGATGGTATAAGGACAGGCAAGTTACTTTTTTTCTTTCTACTTCAAATTATATAAGGTAGTTTTGATCATTTTCTTGTCATTTAAGTCCACAATTTATCACAATATGGTAATTAATACTTTCAAAAAGATGATAAATTCTGAATAAGCCAAGACAAAAATGACAATTCAGAAGCAAAGCACATCACCCATTCGGGGGTGGAGATTGCTGATTAGCCATGCCCAAAAGCTCCTTACATATTGAACGTTCAAGAATATTAAATACAAAATGAAGACAAAAGTATGAATAAATCAGAATGTCATGGCTTTCTCCGGGCTGTCAGCTATACAGTATTAGGGAACTTTTTAAAATAGTGATGTTATTTAAATTATTCCTCTACCTGCAACAAC
>NW_010573933.1:0-843 GCF_000687285.1 Phaethon lepturus
TGTGCCTTGGAACATTTTGATAACAGCAATGGCAATGCGTTGAAACTGGGACACTAGTATAAAGAGCGATCTTCAAAAAGGTTTGAGTTCAACTCCTTTAATTTCCTCCATTTTCTGAGGATTATAACATTTTCCCTTCTTTATTTTTGTAAATAGCCCAGAAGACTGGAATGAGAATTTTTAGAATTCTGCTGGAGACAGAGGGGACCCCACATCATACAAACCATTTGCCGTTTGATCCTAACTCCCAGCACATAGGGATATTCCTTCATATAGATAGGCAGCAGCAAACATTTAAGAGTGGCCTTATTCCCCAACTCTGAATTTTGGGGGCGTTTTGTTTCCATGCTTCACAGATAAGCACAGAGAGAGAGAGTTAAGAAATTGCTGTTTGCAACTGTATTATATTTAGTTAATAAGGAACCATAGTACAGCACTAACACTTTTTGCAGAACCAGCACTAAACATCAAAGAGTGTAAGAATTCTCCAGAAATAAAAATGCTGCAAAAGAAAGAACATTTTACAGGCTTGCAGTTATTGTTATTTCACAGTATCTATTTTAAAGCTTTCAGTCACCAATTATGTCACACACATCAGACAATTTTGGTCTTGTTGGACCAACTTGCCCCCATCCATCCAACACTCCTATCTTCAAAAAGGGCAAGAAGGAGGACCCAGGTAAGTACAGGCTGGTCAGCCTCATTTCAATCTCTGGGAAGGTGATGGAGCAGCTAGTCCCAGAAATAATTTCTAGGAACATTAAGGACAAGCAAATCATTGGAGTAGTCAGCATGGCTTCATCAAGGGGAAGCTCTCCTCAAAAACAACATCAATTGCAGCAA
>NW_010573934.1:0-838 GCF_000687285.1 Phaethon lepturus
TTTTTTTATTAAAACCAATCTCATTTTGCCAAGCTGATTCCACAGCTTTGGGTTACTCAGTGCAGAAGTCCTGTTGGCCATGGCAGCAAAAAGGAGAGCACATTGTTCAAAAATAAGCTAGTTTTGACTCCATGTCATCTCAATCCTTGCCTTTATTAGCATGACTGTGAAGAGAATGTTGATTATGGCAATCCAGAACAGCTGAAGAGATGTGTGTGGTACGCTCCTACACCCTTTTGCATGCTTAAACCATAACTTCATTTTACAGAGCACACCAAGCAGTTGGGTAGTTGTAAGGTGTTTTTACTTGCTTTTACTGGACTGAAGCAAGCAACAAAATGTATCATTTTCCACTAAGGAGATGGGACTGAGAAGTTTAGATAAAGTATTACTTCAAAGACAGAAGACTTCTTCAAAACAAGTAACTCCCATCTTAACCACATCCACTACCAACCCCAAGACCATCCAGGCAAAGACATGTTCTCAAAATAGTTTTGGAAAAAAATACATCCTAGAGTGCACAGTGGACAAGTGGGTGTTATTTCACCCTGAGCAAAAATAGTCACTGCCTTTGTTGTTATTGATGTGCCTTAACTTACTCTGGCACGACTAGTTCTCTTTATGACCCTTAATCATTTAACAACATAAAAAGAGGAGAGAGATTCTGTAAGGTTTAAGTCAGCTGAGAGTAACTGACAGGTCTTGGATTGTCTTGTTATTGCTGAAGAATTCGGGAGCAGAGGTACCATTATAGATATGTTCCCTCATAAGCTGGCTATGGGGTGTAGTTCTAAAAGAAAAAAGACCTTAGATCCCATTTGCAGAAGTGAAGCTAACA
>NW_010573935.1:0-839 GCF_000687285.1 Phaethon lepturus
GGAGACAGAAATTCTGGACTATGTGTGAACTCAGCGAGCAGCCTGGCTGCTGTTGGACAGAATCGTCTCTGCTCTTGTTCCCTGAATGCTGAGCGTCCAGCCACCATGCCCAGGACGTGGGGAAGCAGAACTTGTACCAAGATGACAATGACCTGTCTGCACCGACTGCGGTGCCTGCTGATGGCCATCATTCTGGATGTTAGGGAGCCATTGCCTACATCTTCATAACTTCTGGCTAATAAACCCTCAAGCAACCTCAGCAAACTCCCAAGAGTGAGCCCAAAATCCAACCCAGCTGGCAATACACCTGGCAAGAGGAGAAGCTGCATTCCTAAATCTCTCCATGTGTGGGATGTGCACCTTGGCCAGGTTGGTGGCCAGGTGGAGAGTGGAAAAGGTGCCTGAGGAGATGCTGGGGGAAGCACTCCAGGGCTACTAGAGTCCCCAAGGCAGGTGCTGCCCTTCTGCTTGTCTAAGGGGAAGGAAATGCTGTGCCATGACCTCAGCATCGAGTCTCGCTGGCAGTCTTGGAAATCAAGCCAGCAGGAAAACACACTTGACTGGCCGTGAGTAATTCCCTTCTGCGGGACGTAGTGTGTGGTGTCCTCACCAGCTGATGCACCTCTCAGTTCTGTTTTGACTTCCCAATAGTCACACAGAGCTTGGCCACCCACTAGTCTGCCGTTGCTGTCTGGATTACCCAGTCATCCAGTTACCACCCAGTCCCCAAAACTAAGGGTCTGCTGGCCTTTTCTGAGTGTTGTGCATTCCCCAGTGTGTTACGAGTGCAAGGGTTCTCATTAGTTGCTGCGAATATGCTCTGATGCGTGGTTTCAGCC
>NW_010573936.1:0-842 GCF_000687285.1 Phaethon lepturus
TTTACTGTTAGCAGTATCCAGAAATACAAATTTTTTAAAAAACTTAACTGTGAACCAGGATGAGACTATGGAGGCTGATGAGAAAGTTTGAATCAGTCATGTGAGCTACATCAGAAAAAGCATAAAATATTTTTACAGATGAGATACATATGAAAATCTGAATATAGTAAAGAGATACAATACATCACTACTGTAAAAGCAAAGAATAGAGGTATAGATAGTTAAATATAATGGCAGATTAGGGACTAGTAGAGAAACTTTAATAGAAGATAGCATCATTCAAACTGACAGGCATAGGGACTGCTGATGAGATCATGAGGTGGGGATGAACGTAACTTTAAACACAGGTGAGCTAACTAGCATGGCAATGTCCATTCATATTTTGATTATGTGAATGTAATATGATGATTGTATCTTCAGGTTTCAACAGAGAAAAAGGCTTGCTCAGTCCTCTCAGACTGAGTAGTCTGCCTTTCTAACCCACTTCAATCTTAACGTATACAGACGAGAATGGATTTTATATAAATTATCCAAATCATTCATTGTATATTTTTCCAGTTTATCTATACGGGGAATGTTACCAAAAAACCCACAAAAAACCCAAACAAAAAAAAACCTAAACCAAACCAAAACAGGAAAGAGAAGTAGTGTCATAGAAGGAATTTTAAAACAGTTACTCAAAGTCTTTAAGACATGCTCTGACAATTCAATACAGCTGGAACTACAGTAAGGTCTGCTAGAGAACCTATTCTTCATAAGATACTGAAAATTTGTTCATCTAGGGCTACTTAATAAGTGACAAACAAAACTTAGGTCTCTATAACACCTTTTTTTTTTTTTTT
>NW_010573937.1:0-836 GCF_000687285.1 Phaethon lepturus
AGGCTATCTTCTAAAACTTTGTCAGCATGTTTAAGTGAGGGCTGGATCGGAGCACTGGAGCATAACAATACCATTCCAGTTTTCATGCTAATGGATTCTGTGAGTCTTGAGCAGACCTCCAAAAGATCTTTCTCTATAGCTGTCCTTCTGAGAAAGAGAACTGTTTCACTCAACGACAAGACTACACCATACAATTGTCTGGTCAATTCCTACATAAACACTACAAAGCATATGTGTTTATTTAACAACGGCCATGGTTTGAGTACCCATCCACATATACGCAGAGAAAAAAGACAAGATTTTTTGCACAGAAAATCAACACCTCTCCTACTGACTTCGAGAAGAACATTTGCTCTGTTACAGCAGGTAGTATTTCTGGAAAGCATATCTTGAAGACGTTACGTACTCATGCAGACAAAGTATGAAACTGCATGGATACATATACACAATTCGGAAAACAAATATATGCATGCCTCTGTGTGCATATGCTTATATTGCGGATGCTTGGGCTGAATTGTTCTCTGTGTTTTATACAGAAATGGCAACATCAGAGACCTCTAGCATGAAAGTAATAATTCCAGTCTCTCTCTCTTACACAAACAAATAAATCTGAATCTACTTATACTTAGCTATATTACATCTTCAAAGTTAACAGAATCACACCAGCAATATACTTTTAAAGGTCTGTTATAATTCTCATCGAATGCTAGCTTCATTTTCAGAATGAGAAAACAAATACACAGAGCTTGCCGCCGCTCTTGTTACTTATATTTCAAACTGTCCTAGCCGTGTGACTGTGAGAGCAGATAATTCTTCCAATAGTCCAACTATTACCT
>NW_010573938.1:0-843 GCF_000687285.1 Phaethon lepturus
AAAAAAAGCTTCTCAAAATGGTAGCAAGAGAGTGAACTACCCCTCGGCCCGTGCCAAGGGCTGGGGAGGGACTGGGGGGCTCCCCGGGCTCCATGCTTTTGGTCCCCTGCTGTGAGAGGCCCCAGCCTGGCTGCTCACCGGTCTCAGCTCCGGGTCCCACTTGCTAGTCGCAGCTCCTTTTATCGCGAGGGAGTTCTGCAAACACTGGGCTGCGGCTCTGACTGTGGTTTGAGGCTTCCCAGCTGCTCATCACAAAGGCCATAGCCAGGGCAGTTATAATGGCAGAGATGCAATTTAGAGTATTTCCAGTCTGCCAGACATCAAGCTCCTAGTGACTGGTGAGGGCCATCACCCTGTCACTTATTTTAAGAGCCTGTCCTTCATTTCATTCATTACTGACAACAGTAAAGGGAAAGCTCGATCACAAAAATAAGCCTTTGCAGAATAGTATTAACCAATGTTGATTAAATCTTGTTTTCGTTGTATAATTCATCCTGAGGAAATCTGGTCATAATACATGACAAGTCAAAAAAAGAATAAAGAGAAGTAAAAAATTCTCCTTTTGCATTGTCCACATTGAATTGCACACCTGAAATAAAAATCAGGGATGAGACTTCACATTTGAGACTCTGGCTGCTAACACAGGATAGTATACCAGGTGCTTGTAACTCTGCACCAGAATACAAAGGAAGGAGGAAATTTCTGAAAAGGTTCGTAAATGTAGAGAGTAACGCTTTTTGTACGGGCACTACTGCAAAGACACAGCAAATATTACACTCAAGGCAGGTCTCTGAATGAGAGCAGCAAGCCAGCTCCTTCAGCAAGGGCATGCAAGTCCCAGGC
>NW_010573939.1:0-843 GCF_000687285.1 Phaethon lepturus
AAAAAAAAATCAAGAAATGATTTCTTGAGATGAACTATGATATAGCAGTATAGCAGTATAAGAAGCCTAAAGATGTCCAAACCAACTAAAACTCATTGGTACAAAACACTCACTAAAGAGCAGTCAAAATAAATAAAACAAATAGAACAAAATAAAGACTTGTGTGTTAAGTTAGAAAGTTCACCAAAAGCATTTACGGTCAAGTCTGTGCCCTCCAACTCATTGCCACCTCTTTTCTAGTATGTTACATTGAATGTAATTGTATGTATAATGTAAATTACAAATACAAGTATTTAGAACTTACACAGATGTACTCTCTAACATTCAAAGCACTGCTCATGTGTTATGTTATACAAGCTTTTCTTTGTAACTTTTTTCAGAGGTGGAACTATTTCTTTCAGTTTCACATTGTTCTTGTATTTATTCCTTTTCTTAAAACTATAAGCAGCACATGCAGTGATTGCCTAGCTGCTTTCATGTAAACCTCTTCAGTGTTAATTATTTAATCATGTTTTGTAATTAAGGGTAACATAACAGCTCCAAAGATATGGCTACTTTAAGACTTCAATTTAAAAACCATATTGAACTATGAGGAAAACAGAAAAAAATCAAACAGCACAGTCCTCCCCTACATAAAGTCCATATTCTGTAAAAACAAACCATCTAATTTTTCTGGACATTTTCAATTACATAAAAAATAGTTTGTATTTGAATGATGATTTTGAATAATGTCTCTCCAATTTCTGCTGGGATGTGAATTCAGAATATTTTCAAGATCTGAAAATTGACGGAAATTTATTAGATGCTTCTAGAATGTAATAAAACACTGTTTGTATATGAACA
>NW_010573940.1:0-845 GCF_000687285.1 Phaethon lepturus
ATAGAATCCATCTGCAATGAAGGACAGCACTCTCATGGATTCCATTATCCGGAAAAAAACCCCACAAGAACAAGCTCTGATCAGATATCTTCTACATATACCCAGAAAGATTGTGCCATCTCACTGTTTTCAGTCCACAACACACAAACACACAATCCTTTACAGTTACTGAAACATAGGTATTATCATCACAGATCTGATTCACACAGCTGACCCAGAATGCCCAGATATAAAAGCCACCTCTAAATCTTTGAGGTGTCTAAGTTGCTGGATCTTGTTGTCTCACCTGATCTAGAATCAGTTCAAATCTGGTGGATCTTTTCATCTGCTTTGAAAGGAGTCTCTGGACAACACTAAAAATCTACTTGTTAGCAACAAAGGACTTGCTGTCCTACAGAAATTGGTTGTTCAGTAAAACCAAACTCACTGATTTTCAGTGGCAAGTTAGGTTTGCTCCCAAGCCATAAAGATGCCCCATACACTAAAGTCAGTGGAAGCTAAAGCTATTAGGAAGTGAAGAACAGTCTGCACTCTTCAGCATATTACTATAATTTCTTAGGATAAAGTTCAAAACAGAAAAATGAAGCTACTGATGACTCCTGTGTAGCTAGCAATCATTAAAAAGTTCCTGGTGAGGAGTGAATATTAGTGAAAATATTTGAATATATGAATCTTACTATAAGAAGTATATAAAAATATTTTTCCTATTCTCCAAACCATACGGAAGCCTCAAAACCAAATTTTTTGTACTTACTGACATATAAGCAGCTGGCTAAGTGATTTTGTGAGAGACTGTTGCATCCATATGGGTCAGGCCCAAAAAGTTCAAGCATAATGGTGGAGTA
>NW_010573941.1:0-847 GCF_000687285.1 Phaethon lepturus
CCAGCCGCAGGGATGCGACAGCGTCTATTCCACATGAATCTCGCCCGTTCGTGCCGCCAGCATAGCTTTCTGCCGAAAACAAGGTTTTCTTTTTGCTCCCCGTGCCCCAGAAGAAGCGGGTTCAGGGCACTGGGGGTGGTTGCGATGCCGCGTCCACTGGAGACATCCCTGGCAGACGGCGTTGAAGATGCTCAACATGGGCTCCCGGCGCATCGGCACACGCTGCTGCACCAAAAGGTGGTTTGGTGCGTTCGTTGGCAGGACGGGCGGCATATTTCCACCGTCTTCACCAATGAGCCCTCTGCGCAGCTTTCTCCTGGTTTGGGGGAAAGAGCGTGTGTGCAGGGCAGGGGCCGGGGTGGAGCACAAAACCACCCCGCCACACTTTCCCTCCGTGTAACTCTTAATTAGCCAGAGAAGCCGGCCGTGAAGCCAGCGACAAGGCTCTGCCTGTTTGGAGCCAGCCTCTCTGGAGCAGAAATTAGGGAGCTGCTGAATTTTGCTCCCATCCCAGGCAGGGAAGCGGCAGGATCAGGTCCCGGCGGCATGTTGGAGTGGGAACACATCGCCTGAGCCTCGCTGCCCGACTTCCCTGCCTCGGGGAGCTGCGGGGTGTCATTACGGGGCTTAAGACTTCTCTCTGCTCTTTAAATAGCTGCAGTCTCCTCCGCTCTTTAAGGTCAGGCGCCTGAAGTGCCCTGGCTGAGCCGGAGTCACTCGTTGCCGGGTGGCACAGCTCTTCAGCACCAAAAATGACTTGAAAATGAGTTGATGTGAGGAATTCCCTCCGCAAAACACCCCAGCAGCCCCTGCCCTCCTGCCACCACCAAGCAAAAGATGGTTTTGA
>NW_010573942.1:0-847 GCF_000687285.1 Phaethon lepturus
TTCGGATGCATGACAAGTTGGAAGTCGTGCTGACTGTAATAAAACTGTCTTCTTCAGTGCAGGTAAATACATCTCGGAAGAGGTTTAATTATTTCTGATTTATGAAACAACCTGGGTAAATTATTTACCTGTGTTGTTGGGTTTTTTTCTAAACCAGGATCAGTTTCCAAGTAAATGTAATTTTGCATGAAAAATGAGCAGTGCATGCCTAATCATCAGGATATTGCAGGCTGAATAAAGAGTTATTTGTGCTCATCATGATCAAGAAAATAACTGAAATTCTTTTCCCTATTTCACCGTTTCTTCATTTTCCTAGCTGTAAATGAGACTCCCAGCTCTTCCTGCAGGTCTGCTTTCCACAATCTGTTCCCGATGGAGTTTGGATGTGCTGTTTGAGCAGTGACAAGTGGAACAATGATGGGAACACAAAAACTTCAAGCTCTGTTATTCTAGCCTCTGGAATTTCTGGGTTTAAAAAGCGTCACCTTTTAAACTGTTCAACCAAATCACATATTTCTGACCGGCGCTGGCAGAAAAACCTCCTGTGTGCTGTTCAGGAAGTCACCCTCAGAGTTATCTTATTGGAGATGCTTTTTGGTTTATTTTATTAGCGTTTGGCAAGAACATCAGCATCAGGGGGAGGGAGAAGAAACTATCCCTTTCTGTTGTCTCCTTTTTAAATAGGTCCAGTTGTGATCTGCTAGCTCACACATCTGTGCAGTGCCAGCGGAGGATTTACAGTCTGTAGCTGGTGATACCTTTTCTCTCTGTAGCTTAACGCTTAGCTAGTTTGCTGATCCATTTCAGTTCTGGCTGTTGTGGTTTAACCCGGCAGGTAACCAAAACA
>NW_010573943.1:0-844 GCF_000687285.1 Phaethon lepturus
GGGTTGAGACCATTGGTACAGTTTGTGTTTGTGCTGAGTGTTGTGTTTTCTGTCTGTGGTGATCTGTATGGCCAGCCATGTGTACATATGTGCTTTAGGTGTGCACCAATGAGAAGCCCTCTACCTGAAATTGCCACCTCCCAAACAATCCATATTCGAGTATCACCAAGTGAAGATATGTTGTTCAACAACCTAGAAGGCTAGGAAGGAGGCTCACTCCAGTTCTTTCTTGTTGGAGATATGCCACCATGAAGGAAATTATTTTTTGCATGAGGTCTGAAAAACATCATAAGTGGGTACACAGACACGTAGTCTACTTGTTAAACACTCATGTGAGAGACCTGCATTTTGAATCTCATGACCATGCTATGTGTTTTACAGGATCTGGTCATTATATAGCACCTTCACACTTCTACTGAAATCCTAACTGAATGAAAAATTATGGTTATACCATGTATGTAGAACCAAGAACATATTGTTAACACAACTAATGTGTTACTACTTTAATAAGCAAAATTATCTGAACACAGAAAAGCCTAATAAGCAATATAGTTTAAACTGTTACACAAGAAACCAGCCCCTGTATGTAGTACCTACCCCTAATGTTAGGGTTACTCTTTCAGTGTCCCTCTGGATATTACAGTCAACACTGAAATCTTCCTCAAGAAGAATGGGGGCAGGAGAGGGTGAAGCCAAGAAGTCACCAGCACCCTGACATGTTCACCAGAAGGAGCTGATGCTGGTGGTGGACTCCCATGCTCCTCGGTCCTGGGGGTCCCCATGGATTTCTTTTTATACATTTTTCCATCCCCACCTGCTCCCTTCCTGCTGCTCCCAGGGCAGG
>NW_010573944.1:0-848 GCF_000687285.1 Phaethon lepturus
CCCCGCAGATGGTATCAAAGAGCCTTTGCTCTGCTCTTGCGGTTTAGAGGGGTTTAGGGTTTTTAATCCCTAAGTAGCCAGCAAGGCATTTAAAGGGTTTGATATAAATTTAAGAGAGGTTGAATCTAAGATGGTAATTAGAGAAAGCTGGGACGTAACCTAAATCAGAGCATTTGGAGGCAAAAAAACGCACAGTCTTTGGGACGTGTCTGAGTGCCCGGTCGTTTCCCTTTAATACCAAAATATTTAAAACCAACTTTTTCCATTCAGGGTGACCATTGCTTTGGGTTCATCGTTTCCCCCTTCGCGATGCAGGATTATCAGCTTGTTTCACAGAAAGGTTTAACACCTCACTCAGCAGTGGGCTGTGGGTTTGGGTTGTGTTCTTTGGGACTTTTATTTTTTTTCCTTTAAACCTCCCTTATTCAAACTGTCACAGCTTGACAGCCTTGTGCCAGGAACACGCTGTCATCCTGAAACTCATATCTTTAATTCCTTCCCTCTGATGCTAATAACACCTTAAGATGATTAAGACTGGGGAAAAAAAAAAAACTTCGTATCTTATTTTTCTGCCATCGGTGATGCTGGTTGCTGGCTCGTGGTGCTTCATTCATCTTGGGGAGCGAGAGCAGAAGCGGTCACCCTTCTCCTGCCGCCCGTGCCAGGGTGTTTCTCCTCAGCTCTACTTTCTGGCTTTCAATCGCTGGACGCCGATGCCGCCGGGCTATCCCAACGCTTTTCTTTTGCACGTTAAGGGCGAGCCCCCTCCCGCAGCACCCCCCGTTTGGGAACAGCCCGGGCAGCGTGCCGGCAGCGCCGGGAGACACGGGCGAGGGCACGGGCACGCT
>NW_010573945.1:0-844 GCF_000687285.1 Phaethon lepturus
TTTTTTTTTTTTTTTTCCTTTCCTGTGTTAATTTCTTTGGAACATTCATTCCATAGGGTGTGTACTTTTATGATGAATCCAAATACATTTTGTAGTGATCATTGAACATTTTCTAAACACAGTGGTATGGAACTAGAGAGATCTGAGCTTTCGTGTATTTTAAACATGACACTGATTTTCAGCCAAAGAAATTTAGACATGTATTGCAGTTTTGCCTTAAGCACATGGCCTAAATTACCATATTTATTTTCCTGTTTGGTAAATTACTTTTTAGTATCTCTTCCCACAACCCCATTAGTGGTTGGTGTTCTTGAATATTACGTGTCTGAGCAGTAAATACTCAGGCTGTGAAGAAATGTCCTCTTCTACTTGTCTCTTTCAATGCAATGATTAATATTTTCCCCTTGATGTATTGAAGTTTCTCTCTTATTTAGTATATTTCTATGTACTACTATAGTAATTCAGTACTCATCAATGTGACTTCTCAAACCTTTTACTACTGTATAATGGGGTTATTAAGCATGTGTAACTCATGCTTGACGTATTCAACACAGGTGTGTTCAGTATTGTGCAGATGACTTTGAAGAATATACAAACAGTATTGCTCTGCTGCATTGAAATTTTCCTTTTTGTAAATATCTGTTTTTTAGAATAAGTCTTTTTTAAAACCTAAATTAAGACAGTACTAGAATTTTCATTCTCATTTAGTTTGTCGGGTCAGTGTGGACAATAGGGACTAGTTACTCAAATTTTCACTCTTGTCTGATAGCTAGCTCATAAATAAAAGGGTGTTTAGCAAAAAAGTATAATTGTAACAAAGTAGCCCTGACACCTTATTTTATGT
>NW_010573946.1:0-845 GCF_000687285.1 Phaethon lepturus
GTTATTCATGCTGGTTTAGAATATGTTTAGTTTCATTTTCTTTTCAGAATATGTTTGCCCCTTTGACACGTGCACTTACAGTCTGTTGCTCCCCAGCAGATCTGCAGCAGACACGCTGCTTGGCAGACACTGCATCCTGCCCGCTCCCATGTCGTTGTGCATTGCTACGGGTCACTCCTAGGGAGCTCGTAATAAATCACTCGCATATTTCCCCAAATATCAGATTACAAAGAATAAATACCAAGAAGATTTCATCTAGCAAAAGGACCCCCCTGAGATGTACACAAAGAAATAGTTTGAATGTGGAGACACCATAAATTATTTCAGTGTGTCCATAGCTATACACAAAAACATTTAAGAACATATATGCCATTCTTATAGCTCTAATGCTGCATGCTGACGTGATTTTTGCTGTTGTCTGGAATGTGATTTCTACTCTACTTTTTTGTAATTTGCTGTAAGATCATTTATATGTGGAAATAGAAGAGAGGGAAGTTTGGGGTGTTGGGAAAAACATATTTAACATTTGTGAAGTGTCATACACTATAATTCCATGATTTTTTGTCAACACCTTTCTTCAGAGCAACTCTCTGCCATTCTAGCCTAACAGAGGGAAACAAAAGAGCTGAAAAGCCTGAGTGTTTGCTAGACAGTTGCAATATCTCATACATTTAAATGTCACTTATTTAATTATAGTGGATGACTATTTCCTATTGCAGATGATACAGTAAATGGGGACAGACAAGCGAGCAGGAAGCTATGAAAAAATTCATCACTTTGCTTTGCTCTATCCACTGGAACTGGGAAGGAATTTTTTTCTTTGTTTCTTTACACTAATTAATTAT